>NW_028261386.1:55698708-55998708 GCF_051295495.1 Thamnophis sirtalis | reverse complement strand
GGGAGGGAAGAGGGGAACCAGGCCATGCAAGTGGCGGGCTGGCATGCACACACACATACACAGCTCCACTCATGCAAAATAGAAGAGAAGCCTTTGGGGTGCTGCTCATATGAGTGCAGCTGTGCACATGTATCAGCCTGCCTCTTATGCAACCTGGTTCCAAATAGGCATGATCCAGTAGTGGGCCACAGCCTGGGATTTGGGTTTGTACAACAGAGGAAGAAAGAAAAGAAAAGAAAGCAGGAAGGAAGGAAGGAAGGAAAGGAGGGAGGGAGGGCGGGCTGTGTTTGTCAATTGTTTCACAGTGAGAAATAACTTAATGGACATAAAGAACAGAATGGGTTAGCGGTTTGGCCTCTTTTCTTCCTGTTATTCTGCCTCTAAGCTAGCTATTTTGGAAATCCATGCTTTCAAAAAAAATTCTAAGTAGGCCACACCTCAATGGTTATGTCTCTGTCACTTTATAGTTATGCTTTGACACTTCTTCAGAATTCCAAATGTGCCTTGAAGTTCATAAAGGTTGCATCTTGAAATGTTGCTGAAAGATTTTAAGCCCACTAATTTCACCCCCAACACCCCTCTGATAGCCAGAAAGATTAAGAGGTCAACCATTGATTAATATCCTTTTGCAGAAAGAAGCCAGCATCAAATGAATGCAAGTACACAAGAGCAAAAGGTTAGAAGGGCCTGAAAATAAATTTACAAGTTTCAGCTCTTCCAGAATTGATAAACAAATTAATTGCCATAACACCAGCTTGAGCAAGTATGGACTATTCATAAATATTCAGCAGGTCTGCTAACTACACCTGCTGGGAAAAAAAAACAGCTTTTCATTAAACCAATGACCCAGATATAAAAGGGAATGCTAGGAAAAATGTGGATAAATTGTAGCTTCTCAGATCAATGGATGATGTTATTCTCTTCATCCTTTCATAATAACAGATGGGGGAAGTGATGTGATACCATGTGGATGGCATGAATGAAGGAGATTTTGTTTTGGTCTTTTCTCCTTCCATTCTTCTTGATCAAAAATCCACTGGCTGCAGCTGTATCCTAGTATTTTGGGCGACAGAGAAGTCTGAAGGTGATGTTAATGAAATATATAGAACATAAAAACACAACAGTAACAGCCCTGGTTGGAAACGTCTAAGTGCATATTAGTAAAAACAAAATTAAATACTTTATACTTTAATGAATATCATTCATTATACTTTTCTACAATTTTTTATCCTTGGAAATCATCCTCGCTATTACCACATCCATGCATTGATTCAAACATTGCCTTTTGTTCTTTAAACTCCTCACCTTCTTTCTTATGACGATGTCATCAACTCTATCCAGCCAGAGGTTTCTTAATTGTCCCATTGTTCTTGACCCATTACTTTTCTTTCTATATCTATCTTGTAACTTTATTCTCATTCATTTTCTCTATATGACCAAGATTCCTCATATTCATGTAGCTTCACTCCATTCATTCCATTGTTACCTCCTTTTTTTGATTAAATACAGGTAGTCTTCAACTTAGGACCACAATTGAGCCCAGAATTTATGTTCCTCAATCAGAAATTTGTTAAGTGAGTTTTGTCACATTTTACAACTTTTCTTGTCACATTTCTTAAGTGAATCACTGCAGTTGTTAAATTAGTAACACGGCAATTAAGTAAATCTGGCTTCCACATTGACTTTGCTTATGGGAAGGTCACTAGAACACAGCAAACGACATAAATATGAACCAATTGTCAAGCATCTGAATGTAAATGATGTGATCATAGAGATGCTGCTACGGTCATAAGTGTGAAAAATGGCCATAAGTCATTTTTTTCAGTGCTGTCGTAACTTTGAACAGTCACTAAATGAACTGTTGTAAGTTGAAATACTTTGGCCACCTAATGAGAATGAAGGACTCATTAGAAAAGAGCTTAATGCTGGGAAGGATTGAAGGCAAAAGAAGAAGGGGATTACAGAGAATGAGGAGGCTGGATGGAGTCACTGAAACAGTCGGCATGAGTTTAAATGGACTCCGGGAGATGATAAAGGACAGGAAGGCCTGGAGGAACTTTGTCCATGGGGTTGTGATGGGTCAGATATGACTTCATGACTAGCAACAACAACAAAAGTTGAGGATGACCTGTATAACTATCTTGGTCACAGAATTGTCATTGTGGGGAAAATAGGTGGAGGAAATAATATTAGGTATGTACATTGCCTTGAATTATTAATAAAATATAATAAAGGGATTAAAAAATCTAATATATAAATACAAGTACTTTATTAAGCATAATTATATTAAACAGTTAAGGGTACAACACTTATTTCTTGCTCTGTGTTGAACCTGTTGTTCAGTAATCCCTATAGTCTCATGTGTGATTTTCTTCCGTCACATGCAAATCTCTTATTATAGTCATTAGCCAACCTCCAACTTTCTATCTGAATCATAGATGAGAATTGAAAAAAGAATGCTAGTTTTAATTGGTTAAATTTCTCTATAACTATATCAGTGTACAGCCATAGTATTCCCTTGCAACTGTACTCTTCTGGGAGTTCTCTTAATTATGGAATCTGATAAATGGACCAATATGCTTTCAAAACTTTAAATCCAATAAAATGTTTGACCTTGGCAGAGGTTGTATGTTTAAAGATGAGCAATGCAGTTCCTTGACTTTTCCCTCCCTCCACATTAAAGTAGAGGGTCATTTTATTAGAATAACAATCAAAGCTCCCTTATATCTAAACTGCAATATTGCATTTGAAAGAATGCAATATTGCAATTTTGTTACAGTGTCTTCATACTTCAAATGACACTTGGGCCTCACTTTCTGTCCTTTTGTACTCTTATCATTTATAAAAATTATTTCTCTATTTTGGGTTTTCAACTAGTGTAGAGCAATGTTGATCAAAGATCAAACTATCTTTGATCAACATTTTATATAAAACTTATATCATTTTAGGGACTCTTTTTCTTAGAGTACCTTGGAGGCATAATATGCCAGCTTTTGAAAATAAAATAATTGTTGGAATCCCTCCAGTTGTTATTTTGGCTTGAATTTTCCACCCCATTTCATGACATAGTTGGCAGGAGAGAAAGCTTTGGAACTGAGAAGGGGCTGTTTAAAATTAAACTATGCTCTGATTGGGGAAGAGGCTTGGAGTGACTTTGCTTGTGTGTTTGGGTGTTTTGTTTGAAAAGGAGCTCTAGTATTAAGTGTTACAAGTTCAGCAAATGAAGTGCTATTTCTGCACTTGTCAATGAGCTATGTGTATTTTGTGGACTTTGAAATTTGAGTCTAGATTCATGGACTGCAGCTATCTTTATTAAAGCTACTGGTTGGTATAGAAATATGCATATAAAATTTCTCCTTGGTCATTGGAGATGAAAGTTAAACTGCAGAACATTGGACAGGGGTGAAAAGATTTACACTTGCCTTGCTTTGTTAAACTTGCAATGAACAAGTCTAACTTCCTTGCATTGGTTTCCCACCACTCCCAGTAAGTTTCAGGAGGCAATGGGCAGCAATTTGTCCCCCTCCCCAGCAGTTTTCCAATAGTCAGATAGACATTCAGTCTCTTATATATACTGATTAAAGAAGGGATAAAGTCACTCTATACGCCAACCATATTTTAGCATTCTCCCAGTTGTACTAGCTACACTTGCAACCTTATCATTTCTCATTGTTCTTATACAATATTCACTTCCTTTTTGTTTCAATACTAACATTTATAACACTTGTTTCAAGCCCACTCTCCCACATATCACTGTCATTCTCAGACAACCATCTAACATGCTCTTTCCAGCGCTACTGCACCTCATTTTCATCCCATCACCTTTAATTTAAATCCTGTCCACTCTGCTGCTTAGCCCTTACTTAGCACTCCAAAGCATTTTTTTGTTTCCATCAAAACTGCCTTTTAATTTGAGTACAGCTTTTTTTCCTGTATATTCATTATATGGTATCTTTCATATGCAACTGCCATTCTCTTATGCATGTTTTTCCTCATCCACGGTGCCTTTTGCTTCATTATTCCACCAAGCATTCTTTTTCATACATTTAATTAACATAATTTCAAACCCTTGCATGATGTTCTGTAACTTTTTTCACTCTATTACCGTCTTTCCGTATGTTCAATTCCCAATTCACCTTGTTAAAATGACAAAAATAATTTATACTCTAGTGCTTTTTCATACTAAGCTCATATTTTGTCTTCCTGCAACTATTCTAATTGTCAGGGTTCCAAGTAATACCTGCAACAAAGGAAAACTCCAAGGTTTGAGTTTCCTCAAAGTTCCATTTTATTAGAGATGTCATATGGGCACATCTGGGAAAACTCGAATCTGAAAGTTTCCAGGTTTTCCCCACCCAAGTGAAAATTCAAGTCCCTGCCCAGCACCCACATGTCCATCAAATGATCAAATCAGGTATCATCCAAGCCAGGAGTTACCTCCCAGTCATCCCACCACAGCTACCTTGACTTTCTGAGAAAGAATGTTATTATGGCTACATATCACCCACACTCTGTATAATTTCCCCCTCCCAATTTCCTACAGTAGAAAAGGTGGCAGGCCTGAAATCCAAAAAGGTAAAACATGGCTTCCAGATCTCACACTAATTTCAGAATTTCCAAAAAGACTGCCATTCATAAACATTTTGAACTGTTTTCCAGGTAAATCATTTCCATCAAACATTTTCCTCCTGTTTTCTACACTTGGAAAACAACTCCTATGCACAAATTCTTCCAAGATGTGGTGAAACATGCTATATGTTATGCTATAATTATATGCTATGTTTCACATGCTATATAATGACATGAGTACATTTTATCAATTCATTTCATAAAGAAAGTGCCTAGCTCAAAAGGAGCAAAAACAGAAAATATAAATCCTGAACAGGTTCATGATTTTGAACTGGTGAGGAAACAGAGATACTTATCATTTTGAAAGGTCTTGGATTTCTTTCAGAACTAATAAAAGGTTCAAGTACTGGAAAGAATAGATAAAATAGAATATACTAAACCCAAGAACTATTATGGGGAACAGACTGATATAAATGAGTTATAGATGCAATCAAACTACAGATTGGACAATGTGGAAGGAACAAAGTGGGTAGAATATGTGCCAATTGGAAGAAAAGATTGATTATCATCCATAAGATTGATGACTTACATTTACAACTAATGAAGGCAGTGTGCTTTCAAAATGAGCTCTACCTCCACTTCAGCTTCAGGATTAAAAAAAAAACACGTTTTTTCCTCTTAACACCCTATTTTTGCCTTGTAAACAGTAAGAATGGCTAGGTAGGTATGAGGTATGAATGATTAACTTGTGTTGAATACACTGCAATAAAGTAATTAACAATTAATCAATCATGTCCCTGACTTACTAATAAAACTCTCACTGTGAAATGCTCGGATCCCCATAGTTCTGTAATATATATAGAATCTGTACTTTTCTTCTATTTCTATGGTGGGCCCTAATGTTTACAAATATGGCGACATGAATATTTTGATAAACCTATCACCCCAATATGCCTGAGTATCTGAAGGTTGGAAATGGAGGTAGAAATAAAGCTTCTTCAGGACTATCAGATCACATTGCAGAACTGAAGAAGTTTCTTGGATGAGAAGCAAAATGTCTCCATGGAAAAACAAAGTTACCTTTTGAAAAAGCAGCCATGACCTGGGTCAGAGGTGGGATTCACTTACCTTCCCTACCAGTTTGCAAATGTGAGTGCACACACCTAATTTACCCATGCACACTGCCTTCTGTGCATGCACAGTGCTCACATATTATATCAGGATGGGTGGGTAGAGCCTCCACAGCCACCACTACCAGTTCACCCGAACCAGAGAGAACCAGCTGAATACCACCTCTGACCTGGATGATTGAGAATCTCCATGGCCTCCTTATGTCATCAATGTTTCTGAATGTATTCACACAGAAGTTTAAAGAAAGCCCCTTCCCATGGCTGGAATTGAATGAGATTGGGATTAATATCTGGCTACTGTTATGTCCCTGCTTTCAAGTGTAAAGGGGAAAACTCTTTGAAGAACTTTAATAGCTATTCATCATCTTTTCTCACCAGCAGTTTTGACCATCGCTGGAACTTAACAGACTGCAGAGTTAGTTAAACTACCATTTTTTTTTGTTTATGTAATGGCCTTTAGGGACATGCTACTCCCCACCACGACTCCTTTATTCATTATTAAAATTGATTTTATAGTTGACATTTTGCCAATAATTCTTGCCCTTGCATTTGAATCCTGAAGGTTAAAATTTAAATACTTTTGACAAACCTTTGAGTCAACATAGCACATCTTCTGAATATTGCTAAAACTTCCTTCTCCCATGGGATTTCATTCTGAGAAAGACTGGGTGGACTGCATGGTAGGAGAACTCTTCCAAATTAAATTTAGTTCATGGGGGAGAATCTGGCCTTCATGTTAACCCTGAATATAAACATATGTTGATCAGAAAAAAAGATTGAATAAATGTTTGCATACTGTCTGATTAGACCTGAAAGAAATGAATGCCTCTGAACTTGAGATGATGCCGTATTTATTTTATTTTATAGGTGTAGCATATAATTTAACTTAGTTTATAGAAATAGATATGCAATTAAATCTCAGTGTGAAAAGGTATCTCACAGTAAGAACGTAAAGATCAAAGAAGTCAGTTTCTCTGCAAAATGCCACACTCATAAAGATGTCCTAAATTTGCCTTGCATATTTTGGATTTTTCCAGGTGCAGCTTCCCTTGAGCACTATTCTTGTATAGTTCCTTCACAACTGTGAGTGTGGGTGGCGGTAGCAAAAAGTGGATTGCCTGCAAATGGAAGCAGGTGTTTTCCACTGTTCTGTATCTGGTAATGTTCTAATATCTTCGAATCCCAGGACCGGCATTGAGCTTTCACAGAATGTTTTACCGGCTTAGACTTAATTTCTGGCACTTAAATGAAGTTGACAGCATTTGATCATTCACTTGTTTCATTCCTATAGTAATGTGATCTGACAGATATTTTAGCATTCTGGTGAGTCTGCAGTTGCAGTTCTGCAGAGAAAGAATTGGACCGAAGGGAGAAGTGGAACAGGTGATACAGCAGCAAAGCAAGTAGAGAGGAAATAAACATTGCAACATAGCTTGGGGTCATATAAAATTGGGAAAATGGGGTTATGTCCCTGGGAATATTTTCATGAGCCTCACATCTAAAGAATGTTGAAACTCAGGTGGTGAACAGCTGATATAAAAATCCTGAATGTTGGTTTCGTTAAATCCTTTTTTACTTTCACCAAAGGGTGGTTCCAAATAGTTTATCTGATTCTACAAATTTATGCTACTGCTATAATTTTGTGCCGATAATAACCATAATCAGACATTTCGGCAGAGTGTATCTTAGATGCTCAAGAATAACAATGCTATATATAAATTGTAAATGAGGACTATGGAGAGGATGTTGAAAAGCTTTGTTATAAAAGATAAACAATTCTATATAGAATAGAATATAAAGATGTAATATTACTGGATGATTTCAGGATGATGCAGTGAAATGCCATAATATAAATTTATCTTAAATTTAGAATATTTTACATAAAAAGGATGTAATAATAGCTATAGTCAAATGAATGTTTAATAACTATAACAATTGTATACATATATATTAGAATGATGATATGAGTTTTTATGTAAATTGCAAGTGAAGATTATTGTGAGAAAGCACAAATGTTTTGTAACCAATCGACACACTTTAAGTAATTGGAGAAGGATTTTTATTTTGTGTGTTTATGTCTGTTTGTTTTGTTTGTCTAAAAGTAAAAATATATATAAAAAAATAGCAATGCTTTTGAGGGAATAGATTTCACTCCCTTTGGAATTCCTTAATAATAATCATAAACATCATATGAATCACCCTAGTGTGGCCTCTCAGATGCAAAGAACACCATATATAATTCTTTATTTGCCTTCCCTGCTGAGTGACTTAACAATAATCATGTGATGTGAGCTGTTGTGAAAATGACAAGCACATGCTTATCCATTGCTGTATAGATTTAGACGTTGAAGTGTATAAATTAAAACTTAAACTGTTGCATCATGGCTAAATGCAATCGAGATCTAGCTGTGAATGAATTCTATTAAGAGCAAGAAAGATGATTAAGGGACTGGAGGCTAAAACATATCAAGAACGGTTGCAGGAACTGGATATATCTAGTTTAATGAAAAGAGGGACTAGGGGTGACATGATAGCAGTGTTCCAATATCTCAGGGAATGCCACAAAAAAGAGGCAGTCAAACTATTCCAAAGCACCTGAGGATAGGACAAGAAGCAATGGGTGAAAACTAATGAACGAGAGAAGCAACTTAGAACTAAGGAGAAATTTCCTGACAGTTAGAACAATTAATCAATGGAACAACTTGCCTCCAGAAGTTTTCAATACTCCAACACTGGATGTTTTTAAGAAGATGTTGGATATTAGTTTGTCTGAAGTGGTATAGGGTTTCCTGCCTAAGCAGGACTAGAAGACCTTCAAGGTCCCTTCTAACTCTGTTATTCTATTTTAAGTGTAATCACTTTTTGCCTTTCTCTCATTTGCTTGGTCTTCATTCATCAATACTTCATCCAGACCAAAGATACTCCTTTCCTCAGTTTTCTTTGGATGATTTGGAAGTGAGTGGGTATAGTTGCACAAACATTAATGGCAAGGTTCCCTATATAAACAGATACCTACCTTTCTTGATTTTGCTTTCATTTTGATGAAACCTGTTAAGCATGTCTGTTTGGAATTGTTTATATGACTTGTCAGTAATTATCTTACAAGATCTGGCTGAACTAATCCATTTTCACAGGGTGAAGGATCCGTCTCAGAAGCATTCAGATATTTTATATCGCTAGGGTTGATCTTTTAATATTGGGAGCATACATGAGAGAAAAAGGTGGAAACTCAAATATCCTTTCTGAAATAAATCTTGCTTCATTCCCCACCCCTTTTGACCTAATCATTTTCCCTCTATGTCTCAGCAAGGTAATTTCTGTCTTGCAATAAATTAAAATTATTATACAGTTCTGAACTATTAAGAATGCCCTTTCATGTACCTGATTTGACAGGATAACATTTTTAATGAATTTGGGATATATACTGCCAATCTTACTTTGTTCTAACTTAGCTTATATGAAATATTGAATGTTCATCAATCAAACAATTAGTGTTTCAAACTATGGCATAACACTATTACAAAGAAAAATTGTTACACAATCTGTCAATGACATAGGAAGTAATATACTGGTGATGAGCAAATAGCAAGGAATTATAAAGGGAAAAGATTGGAGGAACTTACAGTTGGTTTAAAACTATAATAGGTAAAAGATCGATGGTATGAAAATAATAAGTCACTTTTGTTTGTTTGTTTATAATTGATATAGCATCCCTGAAGCCCCTTTATCTTTCATGAGGGTGACGTCTTATAATATAACAAGTCCAAATATCCAGTTACTTGGAAATGTTCTGATCCTGGGGTACAGTTTCCTTTCAAAACTACATCTGTAGTCAAATACAATTCCCATTATGCTTCAAGTGGGCTTAGTCCTAGTAAATGAGATTAGTATTGGGGCCTCAGGTATATAATATTCTTTTAATTTGGAGCTTCAGACACAGACTTCAAGGGATAGTTAGGACTGCAGAAAAAGGAATTGCAACCAGCCTGCCTTCCATTGAGGATCTGTATACTGCACGAGCCAGAAAGAGTGCTGTGAAAATATCTACAGACCCCTCACATCTTGGACACAAATTGTTTCAACTTCTACCCTCAAAATGATGCTATAGGGCATTGCACACCAAATCAAACAGAGAAAAGGACAGTATTTCCCTCATGCTATCACTCTGCAAACAACTAATTCCCACAACTGTCTTATGCCCTGGGATGTCAAACTACCTAGTATTGCTGCATTATTATTACTATTATCCTTCTCCACTTCCCTATTACCTATTTTCTTAGCTTCTTATAACTTTGTTGTTTGTATCTCATGATTTACCTTGTTTGCTTTTATTAATATCCCATTATGATTTATGTTGATTTATTACTTAATATCCTATGACTATCACTGAGTGTTGTAGCTTATGATTTATGATGATTGTATTTTGATTATAATCATGATTTATCATTTGTTGCTTGTATGTACAGTTACAGTACCCTGAGAGCTTATGCACTAGACACAAATTTCTTGTGTGTCAACTATTCTCCAACAATTCTATTCTATTCTATTCTATTCTATTCTATTCTATTCTATTCTATTCTATTCTATTCTATTCTATTCTATTCTATTCTATTCTATTCTATTCTATGCCATCCCATCCCATCCCATCCCATCCCATCCCATTCTCTGCAAGTATCAAAGTCCCATTACACCTCTTAAGAATCACTTGTCCTTTGCATTGCAAAGGGAAACATTTTTCTACTGTTGAATGGTTTTTTTATTGGGGTAGTCATGAAGTGCATGCAGATGGGCCAGTTGTTCTGTTTTATGAATTGACATATTGTTTGGGGAGTCAACAAATCATCTATTATGATTTGTGTAAATTATGGGTTGGACTGAAAGATGAATACTTCAACTGTTAGCTTTGCAGCTGTTCATAACATATTCAAAGATCCGGAAAGCCCACTCTCATGCTTCTCTGAAGACAACACCAAAGGAGTAAAATAGTATCTTTCATTAAAATGATATGTTCCCTTTTGTCAAGTCTTCTTTTTGTTTTCTACCTCATCCCCATTTTTTTTGCTAACAGCCCCACAAGGTAGGTTAAGGTGTGAGAGAGCGGCCGATCAAAGCTGAGTTTTATAGTAGTGTATGTGATTTTAACATCGGACTCCTTAGTTCAGGTCTGACCAGGGGCAAGAATTGCAGTGTCTATGGACATTAATAAATTAGCAGAGGTTTTCATTGGGGCCTGCTAGGATCAAGTAGATTTGGACTTGATTTTTAAAAACATTTTAAAATAGAGATAAAAACTGGATAGAAAGCTGGCATGCTACAAAACAGCAGCCTATAATGTCAACTTTATTCCAAGAGCATCTACTGAGGCACATAGAAAATTGAAATGGTGGACAACTATTCCTCAGGGTTTTGTCTGGAAGGGGTCTGTGAGAAGGAAACAACCACAAAGTACATTCAAGACACTGCAATCATAGGAAGCCAGAAAAATACACTCAGTTTCTCTTCTGGCTAATAAACAGCTGTTATGTAAATAATACAGCTATAATTTTGTGGGAATGTCCATTCCATACTCTAACAATCATAGTTGCCCACAACCCTATTCCTGCTCTAATCAGTGACATAAGGAAGAGCCAGATGCTATTGCAATTCTGGGGGTAACTTGAGGGAATAACTTAACAGAGACAAAGTGCTCTATTAGAACAATTGTTTTCATCAACTGAAAGAGAGACTCAATGGATTACTGGCCAGAACATCAGACAAGAAAGAGAACTCTTCATGCCTACTGTATAAACATAGATAAAGCACTGTCTCATGTGATCTGGCTCTTCTCCTTTTGCAAATGCCTCTTACCCCATTCTGCATTCATCCATGTGGTTTTCTCCTGGATGGGCCATGTTTCTTCACATTATTTCTTTTCAGATTGCTATGGTAGCTGATTGACACTTGGTCACAATTAGTCCCTATCTCTAGTAAAGAAATGCAGGAGAGTCTTAAGCAGAGGGCAATCAATTGTGATTTTGCAGACTATGGCCTGCACCGCTATTTCTTTCTGGACCTGTTTGCTGCTGATATATCTCTGTCAAGCTGTGATTCATTGCTGGCTCCATTTCAGTTGTGTCCTTTCATCAGCAAAGAGCCATTTGGCTAGCTGCAAGTATTCCCATTAAGATCCCATTCTTTCTGCCAAAATCCGACAAATGAGTATATGTGAAAGAGAGAGAAGAAGAAAAATGTGAGCATTCTCGCTTGAAATAATTTAGTCCATTGCATCTCTCTAGGAACTAGAATAGATTTAAGAAAACTTCAGAAGAATACTAGTGCAAAGGGTTGCAGATGAAAAAAATGACAAAGGAGGCAGGGACAAACTGATGTGCACTATAGAAATGGAGCAAGATACAGCAGGAGGAAATAATTTGATCCACTGGTTGCTAAACCAATTATTCCATATCAAAATAGTGCAGACCTGTTTCATGGATAAGAGGGATTGTGATAGTTCAATCACTCTTTCTTGGCTCCATATCCAGGACTTTTTCAACAGTTTGTTGTTTATTCCTATTGGACTGATAAAGCACAGCTTTCGGTTAGTCTTATTAGTTATTCTGTATCTAGCCAAAGCCTTGAATGAACTGGCATGGATGGTCTTAGAAGTGGTTTTTGTGTGTGGGGGTGGGGGTGGGGCTTCAAAATTTATGCTGAGTCTCAGGGGTGGGTTGCTCCCAGCATTACTGCCAGTTTTGTGCATGCAAAAAATGTACATGTATGCATTTGCACAAAAATAGGTCTGCGTATTTGCAAAATATTAAAAAAGAAAAAAAATTAAATTTGTGCAATTACAATTGTTCTGCGTATGTGTAAAACCGAAAATCAAGATGGTGGCCATGTAGAAGAACTGGTTCGGGGGTGTGGCAGGCCTGGGTCGCTGTGGGTTCCAGGCTGCCAAACCACTACAGGTTCGCCTGAACTGGTCCAAACTGGTATGAACCTATCTCTGCTGAGACTTCTTTGAAAGGTGCTGCTGAGGACCTCAAAACTTTCCAAGTTTCCTTTGACTAAATTTGTTAAAAGAATGCTTGAGACAAGTCAACCTCTTACTCAGTTTTTTTAAAAAAAGGGATAGTTCATTTATTGAGGTTCCAGGTGTCTTGTCATTGACAGACCACTGGTCAGTGAGATTTGGATTGTTGCCAAACCAGACCTAGTTAGGTTTGCCAAGACCCCAAACCTGATGGATATCTTTGGATTTCAGACTGCTCTAGAGAATAGAGAGCATTTCCTTGAATCTGCCTAGGTACCCTAATGTTCAGGCTAGATCAGTGATGGCGAACCTATGACACGCGTGTCAGTGCTGACACGCGTAGCCATTTGGGGTGACACGCACAGGATTTCATGCGATTCATCCTCGGCTCCTGCACGGCCGCCGAGGATGAAAGAATCTGTGCTGGAGGAACGGGGGGGGACGTGTGATCTCCCCTGCTCACACTCACTTACTGTATCGCCGCCGCCCCTTTCTGAGCGCAGGGGCTGCTGGTAAGGCGTGCGTGCCGTGCGCACACACGTCATCAGCGCGGCGAGGGAGGACCCGCAGGAGAGGAGCGCGGGAACAGTGCGCGTCTCTCTCCAGTCAGGCCGGCACAGAGAGTCTACTCCTGGTTAGTTAAAGAATTCGCCCTCCCCCTCACTTATCTCAGTTCACGGCAGGGCTGTGGAGTCTGCTGCTTCCAGCTCCACGTCCTCATCAACATGCCGCTCCGGCCCGCCCCCGCTATGAATATTCATATTCTTCGCCCTCGCGTCACTAGGAATATTCATAGCAGGGGCGGGCTGGAGCGGCATGTTGATGAGGACGTGGAGCTGGAAGTAGCCGACTCCACAGCCCTGGTTCACGGCACCCCAAACAAGTTCAATAATATCAAGGGCAACATACGAAATCGACTGATGAACAAAGAAGTTACTAAGCAGGTATGTTAAATAATTTGTTTTTGGTTTATTAAATACAATTATATATTGCAATTATACATTTTTGTAGTTTAAACTATAAATTGCGCAAAATTATGTTTTTGTCGAAGAGAGACACAACGCGAGTTATGCTCGATTTTTTGCCGATTTTTGACACACCACGCCAAAAAGGTTGCCCATCACTGGGCTAGATCATTGCAAAGTGCTTCACTTGAGGCTGCTTTTGAAGATCACAAAGTACAGAATGCAGTCGCTTGCTGGTTAGTGCGTGAGAGCTGCTTTTTCCAAACAACACCAGAGGTGGTATTCAGTAGGTTCTGACCACTTCTGGAGAACTGGTAGCAGAAATTTTGAATAGTTCGGAGAACTGGTAAATAACACCACTGACTGGCCCCGCTCCCGTCTATTCTCTGCCTCCCGAGTCCCAGCTGATCTGGAGGAAATTGAGATTTTGCAGTATCCTTCCCCAGCCACGCCCACTAAGCCACGGCCACCAAGCAATGTCACGCCTACCAAGGCATGCCCACAGAATCAGTAGTAAAACATTTTGAATCCCACCACTGAACAACACCTAATTTGTGGGTACTGATTTGGTTGCCAATAGGTTTGTATCAGCCTTTGAGATAGGCCAGGTCAGGAAACAAATGCCAAAAATCTGACTGGAACTACACTTTTAGTATAAACTGTGGTAATAGAAGGTTGAAAGCCTGACTGACTACTCCCCCTTCCTTTTTCTTATACTAGAGTGAATTAGGGAGGTGTCAATTTGGGTTTGTTTCTCATGCTTTCACTGTTGCCCAGCCTTAACCCATGCGTTTGTGTATGAAACTGTATGGTCTCTGCCCAATGTCCTCAAGGTCATCTCCATGGCATGCTACAGTTTCTGATTATAATTCAAAGTTCTACATGGCTTGGTTCCCAATTACCTTAGAGGCTGTCTCCTCCAGATAGAATTTGCCATTCTTGTAGAGTCTCCTTCAGAGGGGAAGAGAAAACTTGAAAACAGAGTTTCTGTGTCTCTCTCTCTCATCACTAGGGAAGAACTTTCCCCCAGACATTTCATTAGCCCGCATTCTACTCAGTTTTAGGAAAGTGGTTAAAACCAGGCATTTTTGTTAGGAACAAGCAATCATGTCCTTGCTTGTAATGAGTAACTGTTTAAGGCAAGTTATCACTATTGTTATTATTATAATATTACTTTATTCATTAAACATGAAACTCAGTCAACTGAACATTAAAAAATGTATCACAAATACCACTGACTGGTGCTAATGGTTGATATGGGTTGCTGCCAGCGTTCTAGGTATCAACCAAGTACTTTCTTAAAATATATGATGTTCCGAGTAGTGCAGTTTTTTGCAGTTCCACTGGTGTTATTACAGGAAGCTGCAATTTCTTTATGTGTTTTGTAAAATTCTTGGACATGGTACCAAGTGCCCCAATGACAATGGGTATCACTGTTACATGTTTCATCTATAATCAGGTAGTTTTGATGGCCAGGTTGCAGTATTTCATGATTTTTTTCCAGTTCTTTTTCTTCGACTCGGGCATCACCTGGTACCACGATGTCAATAATTTGAATGTTTCAGCTCTCTACAACCATGATATTGGGTGTGTCCAAATGACAATCTGTCTGTATTTGAAAGTCCCAAAAGATCTTCATCTTCTCATTTTTGGTAACTATTTTAACTTTGTGTGTTCCCATGATTTTTTGGATATGGGTAAGTCATATTTTTTTCATAATACCAGTGGATTAATTTAGCAACTTGGCCATGTCTAGCTTTGTAACCAGTTTGTGCAATTTTGCTGCATTTACATATTAAAGGTAAAACAGTTTCAATTTTGTTGTTGCAAAGTCAGCAGTTTGGATTGTCAGTGGAATTATTATTATGTGGCTAATCTTTGGTGGGATTCACAGCCTTTGGGGCTGGTTGGTAGCTCAACAGCTCGAGTCCTAACCAAGGACCAAGGAACTATTAAGGTAACATTGGAGGATATAAGCTATTCCAAGTAGGATGGTTTTTTGTAGAATCAGAATATTCAAGTCTGATAAATTTTAAATTTCCAAATAGTGAGGTAGCCCTTTAGGTATTGCTCCAAGGGCTCTAATTACAATCTGGACAACACACAATTTGTTTTTCCACAGTTGCTCAACTTCAATTTGCAAGTCCCGGTACTTTGTGATTTTTTCTTGTTATTTATCTTCAATTTGTGCATTTCCAGGTATTGCAATGTCAACGAAACATACTTTTTTCTTTTCAACTATTGTTATGTCGGGTGTGTTGTGGACCAAGTGCCTGTCAGTCTGAATTCTGAAGTCCCACAAGATCTTGACTTTCTCATTCTCTAAAACCTTCTGAACCTGATGTTCCCAGTGGTTTTTGCTGTATTCAAATCCAAACTTTTGGCACAATTTCCAGTGAATGATCTTAGTGACACGGTCATGGCGTTGTAGGTAATCAGTTTGTGAAATTTTGCTGCACCCACTGATCAAGTGGTCAACTGTCTCATCTTTCTCATTACAGAGGCGACATTTGCTGTTGGTGGTAACATGTTGAATTTTTGCCTTCATGTAGTTTGTTGCTAAGGCTTGTTCTTGAGATGCCAAAATAAAGCCTTCTGTTTCTTTTTTCAGTGCTCCTGATCTTAACCAGTTCCAAGGTAGCTTTTGGTCAGCTTTGCCTTCAATACTTTTCAAGTATTGGCTATGCATAGCTATGTTTTTCTAATTTTTAGCTCACTTCTCAATTACTTCTTTCTTACATTCAGCTTTTGACTTAGTTGTCTTTAAAAGGCTTCCTTTGTTTACTTCCTTAATCATTGGTTCTTCACTTTTCTGGATGTAATCATTCAAGATGTGTTTTTCTTCTTCCACGGTCTCTTTTACTTGTAGGAGTCCTCGACCACTTTCTGCTCTTGATAGATATAATTGGTCAACATCACTTTTAGGGTGCAGGGAATGATTCATTGTCATAAGCTTCTTTGTTTTTCTGTCCAAATTGTCCAACTCCATCTGAGTCCAGTCAATTATTCCTGCAGACTATCGGATCACAGGTATAGCCCAGGTATTTATTGCTTTTATGATGTTTCCTCTACTCAATTTGGACTTTAATATTTTTGTGAATTCATTGAGTGTTCTTGACTGAAGTTGATTCCTTGACTTTATTATGCATCAAATCAGAGGCCTCTAAAATCTGAAGAAGGTTACAAGTACTTTTAACCTTCTTCTGGTTTTTACTGCCTTTATCATTTCTTCCTTCTCAAGTTCTATCCCATCATCTTCTATGACCTGGCCTGCATGCCAATGTCTTGACTAAATTCTTTTTGCTTTCAATTAATAAATTCACTTCAGCTTTTGTTTTACCAAACACCTTCAAATCATCCATGTATACCAAGTGCGAAATTTTCTGTCCTTTCTTTGCAAGTTCATATCCACAGTTCACCTTCTTAAGATGGTTGTCAGTGGTAGCATTGACAATATAAAAAGTAGGAGTGAAATGGAATCATCCTGGAAAATGCCTCATTTAATTTCAACTTCACCCAGTTCTTCTCCATTAGACATAATCTTCATTTTTCAGAGGTTTATTGAAGTTTCCATGAATTCTTGTATGTTGCTGCTGATGCTAAAGATTTTCAGGCATTTCTTGATCCAGCTGGATCAAACATTTTCTTGTAGTTTATCCAAGCCATGAACAGGTTGATTCATCTTTTCTTTGAATTCTTTAGGATTAGCTTGTCAATCAGCAATTGGTCCTTTGTTCCTCTTGAATGTTTGCAGCATCCTTTCTGTTCTACAGGAAGCAAGTCATTTCTTTCCAATTATCTGTAAATTTGATTTGCAATGATGCGGTTAAGGAGCTTGTGTGTTGTTGGCAAACAAGTGATTGGCCTATAGTTTCCAGGGTCCTTTCCTCTTTCTTTATCTTTTTGGATCAAAAATGTCCTTCCAGTTGTTATCCTTTCATCCATTTCAGGTGTTTTTATTATCTGGTTCATTTGGGCAGCCAATCTTTCATGCACACTTGTAAGTGCCTTTACCAGAAGCCATGTAGCTCATCTGGTCCAGGTGCACTCCAATTCTTCACTTGTCTTGACTGCCTTTGCACCATTTCTTTTGTTATTTTCACATCTTCCATTTTATGCACTTTAACAGAATCCTCAACCTGCTTGATCCATTTTGTATTTCTGTTGTGCTTCTTGTTGTTTTCCCACAAGTGCTTCCAGAATTTCAGAGCTTTCTCTTTATCAGGCTTTTCATTTGTTGTTACTCCATCTCCACTTTCTAAGCTCTTGTAAAACTGGTGCTGATTTGCTCTGAACTGTGAGTTTTCCTTTAACTGAATTACTTGATTTTCATATTGTTTAATCTTTTCAGCAATAGCAACAACCCTCTGCTTCAGCTCTTCAATTACTGCTGCAATATCCTTGTTCTCCAAATCGTATTTTGCTTCCAGGCTGCTATTGTCCTGCTTGTTCTTTAGCTGACCTTGCCTTAGGTTCTTCAAGTTGCTCAAGTCTCCATGAAATTTTTTGATCTTCAATTCCAGCAGAATTTTAAACTTAGGCTTCCCCTTCTTGCCTATTTGGTTCTTTTGTATTTTCAAACCCAGTTCTTAGGTGGATATGAAGGCTGCTGCATATATCAGCTGGTTTGTTTCAGCTAATGTAGTGGTTTGAATGGTTTGCACAGTCTCATTGGCCTTTTTAAATATATTTCCCAGTTCTTTCTGGTTCACTTGGTTCAGCTTTGGCAAACGTGCTCTTTCAGTATCTTCCATTTGGTGCTTTATTTTCTCGCTAATTGAACACTATCTGTTGGTGTTTGTTCTTTAGTGCTTTCTTGTTCTTTATCTGCATCCATTTCAGCAACCTCTTCCTCTCATTCTTCCTCAGTTTGGTTTTGAATCTGCAAATTATTCTTGATGTTACTCTTCTTTGTTGGTATGCTCAGACCATTAGTTGCTTTCTCTTCGATTCCTGTTAATTCTGTTGCAGTGAAAAATTTGTGGTTCAAAATTACACATCGTCGGTCCATTAGCCTTTGTTCACTGATATCACAGTCCATGTGATTCACCTTCTAGATGTGATACATTCATTTTTGAAATCCATGTTTTGCCTGTTCGGATTGATAGTAAGATTCCATGATAGAGATGTTTTCTTCCCTAGTCCAGATTTTTCACTTTTTCTTCCAGTAGCTTGTCAGCTCCATGCCCTGGTTGCCTAGCAGAGGGAGCTGAGCCCTGTAGCTCATTTTGCACAGAATGCCCAGGAGCCACTGCATCCAACGGGACCCTTGTTAATCCGGGCGATTGTTCAAATGACATAAATTTCATTTTTATCATATTCACCATATTTGAATGGGTTGTGGAGCAAATTTTGCGTGGCCCTTTACCTAAGACCTGTCTGATATGGTTGCACCTATTCAATATAGTCCTTAGGATCACTAGAGCCCGCAAGCCCCTCCACCACGACAAGGTAAAGCACCTCAGAGGGGTTATTGTTGTTGTTGTTGTTGTTATTGTTGTTGTTATATTATACAATTGTATCACAGCGGCCAGTTGTTTCGCCGGATTTGGCATTGGTTACTAGTCGGGCCCCATCCAGGGGCCTAGGACATCGTAACGTATTTTCGTAGTATGCGTGCAGATCCAAGCAGTGCGGCTTTTTGCATTTGACTGATGGTGATTTTGTCAATTTTTAACTGTTTTAAATGTAATTCCAGTGCTTTTGGAATAGCACCCAATTACTATTATTATTATTATACAATTGTATCACAGCAGCCAGTTGTTTCGCCGGATTTGGCATTGGTTACTAATCGGGCCCCACCCAGGGGCCTAGGACGTCATAACGTATTTTCGTAATATGCGTGCAGATCCTAGCAGTGCAGCTTTTTGCATTTGACTGATGGTGATTTTGTCAATTTTTAACTGTTTTAAATGTAATTCCAGTGCTTTTGGAATAGCACCCAGTGTGCCAATTACCACTGGAATTATCACTGCTGGTTTGTGCCATAGTCGTTGAATTTCAATTTTTAAGTCCTGGTATTTTGCGATTTTTTTCATGTTCCTTCTCAGCGACCCTGCTATCACCTGGTATTGCGATGTCTATGATTGTGACCTTATTTTTCTCAACCAATGTGATGTCTGGTGTATTATGCGCCAGTATTTTGTCTGTTTGTATGCGAAAATCCCACAAGATCTTGACCATCTGATTTTCGGTGACTTTTTCAGGCTGATGTTCCCACCAGTTTGTTGCTGTTTTAATATTATAATTTTTGCACAAATTCCAATGGATCATTTGCGCTACTGAATTGTGCCACAATTTATAATCAGTCTGCGCAATTTTTTTACAGCAGCTGAGTATGTGATCAACAGTTTCGTCAGCTTCTTTGCAAAGTCTGCATTTGGCATCATCAGAGGATTTTTCGATTTTGGCCTTAATGGCATTTGTGCGGATAGCTTGTTCTTGCGCAGCCAGGATTAGTGACTCTGTTTCTTTTTTTAATGTACTTGTTGTTAACCATAACCAAGTTTGTTCACTGTCCACTTTATCTTTTATTTTTTCCAGAAATTGGCCATGCAGTGCTTTGTTATGCCAACTCACCATTCTTGATTTTATCACATCTGTTCTGTATTCTTGTTTCGTCTGTTGGGCCTTCAGTAGATTTTTGTTCTTTACTT
Source organism: Thamnophis sirtalis (assembly GCF_051295495.1). Taxonomy (NCBI): domain Eukaryota; kingdom Metazoa; phylum Chordata; class Lepidosauria; order Squamata; family Natricidae; genus Thamnophis; species Thamnophis sirtalis. Next base: position 55,978,376 of record NW_028261386.1, on the reverse strand, counting down.
CAATTAATAGATATTCTTGACTTTCTTTTAAATAATCACCCAGTGCATGTTTTTCTTCTTCAACTGTTTGCTTCACTTGTAATAATCCTCTGCCACCTGATTTTCGGGGCAGATATAGTCTATCAGTATCACCACGTGGATGTAAACTGTAGTGCATTGTCATTAGTTTCCTGGTTTTTCGGTCCAAAATGTCCAAATCAGCTTGTGTCCAGTTAACTATACCACCTGTGTATCTTATAACTGGTATTGCCCAGGTATTTATGCCCTTGATTGTATTTCCACCATTCAATTTAGATTTCAAAAGTTTCCTAACTCTGTTGGTGTACTCTCGCCTGACAATAGCTTTTATTTCTCCATGCTTGATGTTATCCAACTGCAGAATGCCTAAGTATTTGTAGGCTTCATTTTCATTGCATTTAATTAATTGGCCATTGGGCATTTCAATTCCCTCACATGCAGTGATTTTTCCCTTTTTATGGATACAGCGGCACATTTTTCCATGCCAAACTGCATTGAAATATCGGTGCTGAATACTCGGACTGTGTTTGTCAATGATTGGATTTCTATTTCTGACTTTCCATAGAGTTTCAAATCATCCATATATAGTAAATGCGAAATTTTTTCAGCTTCTTTGGCTGTTTGGTAGCCTAATTTCATTTTTTTTAAGATTACTGATAGTGGGATCATCGCCTTTTCAGTAAAGGATGTAATATTTTTGCTAATGCCAGTTGTTTCTAAGCATTTTATGATCCAACTATGTGGCAGTGAGTCAAATGCCTTTTTGTAATCAATCCAGGCCATATTCAAGTTCGTTTTTCTGTTCTTACAATTTTCTAATATCATTTTAACAATTAGAAGCTGAAATTTGTGCCCCTGCTCCTTCTTTTGTTGCCTTTTTGCTCTACTGGCAAGATGTTGTTTGTTTCCAAATAATCCATCATGTTATCTGCATTAATGCTTGTGAGTAATTTGAAGGTTGTTGGCAAGCATGTTATTGGTCTGTAGTTTTCAGGTGTTGTTCCTTTAGTTGCATCTTTCTGAATCAAGTATGTTTTTCCAGTTGTCAACCATTCATCAATTTGGCACTTTTGTAAAATTTCATTCAGTTGCCTGGCCAATATTGCATGTAAATTGGTCAGATATTTGAGCCAGAAACCATGTAATTGGTCCTTTCCAGGTGATGTCCAATTCTTTCCATTTTTTACTTGATTTTTGACCATCTCAGTTGTTATTTCTAATACTTGCATTTGTTTGTTGCCAATGCTTTTCTCAAAGTCATGTATCCACTTTGCTTCCTTATTGTAGTCCTTTGCATTTTCCCACAATTCTTTCCAGAATTCAACTGTGGCCTGTTTTTCTGGTTTTTCACTTTTGGTGTCACCATTCACATTAAGACTTTGATAAAAACGCCGTTGGTCTGATCGAAATTGCTGATTTTGTTTATATTGGATGATTTGTGCCTCATATCTTTCAATTTTTCTAGCTGTTGCTGTTATCTGCTGTTTTACAACCTCTACAGCTTCATTGATCTTTCTTGTATCCAATCTATATCTTCTGATTAGCCGATCTATGGTTTTGTTGTTTTTAAGCCGTTGCTCATGCATGTTCTTTAAGTTACTAGCATCTGCCCTTAATTTTTTCACTTTTTGTTCTAATCGGATTTTCCACTTTGGCTTTGATGCTTTTTCTGTTGTGTGACTAGGTACTTTGATTTTAATGCCTAGTTCATTAGTGACTATTACAGCTGCGCTGTACATTAACTGGTTCGTTTCCAATATGGATCCCGATTCAATTGTTGAAAACACTGCATTAACCATTTTCATGATAGGGGCCAAAATTTTCTTAGGCACTGTTTTTAGTGATGGTAAACATTGCCTTTCCTCATTAAGCAGAAAATGCTCCATGATCTTATCCTTCAATTCTTTTTTTTTTTTTTCATTTTCATTTTCCTTTATACAATCACTTAAATACTGTGTAGTTGAAAAAGTACACTTCGGTGTACTTTTACTATTCATTGGTCTATTCATTTTGTAATTTACACTAAAATTATAGGAAAAGAGAGAAAAAAAAGGAAAAGAAAAGGAAAAGAAAAAAAGAAAGAAAAAGAAGCAACAGTATCCAAGTGCATTCATTGTTGTAAAAATTGAGTCTATGTTTCCACCCTCCCCCCTCCCCCCCATGAACCCCCCTCCCTGACCCCCTTCCGACTTCCCAGATCCCATTCCCGACATCATTCTTTATCAAGCAAAGTCTGGAGTATATTGAAACCAGATAGATTAAAAGTTAAAAAATAATAAAAAATAAAAAGTAAAAAACAAAGGAAAAAAAGGAAAGAATAATTAAAAAATAAAAGGGGGAAACCCCCCCCAAAAAGAGAAATCAATAAACTCTCTACCTTAAACTCAGCTTCCCATCATTATTAACACTTAAGCAATGTGCATCATTCCTAATCTCAATTAATTTATTACTTGCAGGATTTCAAACTATGTTGAAACCAAGTGAGTTAATCAAATAAAATTCTACTCTAGCTAGGGACCTTATCTCCTTATCTAAATATATATATCCATTTCCAAACCTTTAATATATCCCTTTTACCTCTTTCTCTATAAAGCAACTTAAACACCTCAAATATTTCTCTCGGTTTCTGTTCCAGCTCCTCTCATCCTGCCTCTACCCGTGTCAGTATATATATTTTGTTATCATCCGTACTCCTCCCATATTTGCTCCACCTTCCTTCAAGCTCCCTAAGTATATTCTTCCACACATTATATTCAAATAAGAATTACTATAAAAATCAGCTTACTTTCTGGCTCAAAATAAACTCTAATTAAACCTTCACTACCCTCCCATCTGTGCCACCCTTCCCAGCTCGATTCAACCTAAACCACAATCCGGAAGCATCACCATCTCCACCTTCCTCACCCAAGAAAATAAAACATAAACATTTTGTATAAAAGTTCAAAGTTGTCCATCAAGTCTTTTTTTTTTTTAAGTCCCATACAATATAATTTCCGAGGAGATCAACATCTTTTCTTACAGCCCTAATGTCTCTTGATCGGTATACCACTATGCCATTTTCTACAAGACAGAGTCACAGAGTATTATTCGAGTTAAGATTAAGCAGATGCTTTGGAAGCATAATTAAGTCCTTGTTCTCTGCTCTGCTGCGCTGCCGAGGGAGAAAAACGATAGCTCCCGCCTTGTAGTTGTGTGATTGGTTGTTTCCCATCTGCTTCTCCTTGTCTTTGTCCAGGTCCGGGTAATTCAGGAAGTCCCACCTTTAAAATCTTATAATAAAAGTCTCGAGCTTCACAAGCTGAATTAAGGCGATGTTTTTGATCGTCAAGTGTGACTGTAATGCCAAATGGCGCCTCCCATCTGTACTGTATCTGATTATCTCTAAGTTCTTTAGTTAAAAAAGCATAGTCTCTCCTGGCTTTTAACATCTGGGGTGGCACCTCTTTAAAAACGATCAAGTCCTGTCCATCAATTCGCAGCCTGTTGTTGTAGAGCTCTTGTAGTATCGCGTTTCTGGATTCTTTTGTAGCAAAATATATAACCACATCTCTCAGCAGCTGTCTCTGTTTTGCTGTCCACGAACTATGGCGGTAAATTTTTTGAATCTGCCAATCAAAGTTGAGTCCCGGACCTCCCACCACACGACTGAAAGCCTCAAAAAAGGTCTGCTTCAAATTCTCTGGTTCGTTTTCACGCAATCCCCTAACTCTTATTGCAAACGCAGTCTTTTTATAATTTGTCATGACAAGTTGTCTCTCTGCCTTATCAACTTCCTGTTGCAACTTTTCGATTTTGGATATCAGATTAGAATTGGCTTTTTCCAAAAGTTCCAATTTATCCTCCATTCCTGCAATATAGTCTGTCATCACCGTTATAACCCCGATGGTATCCTCCTTTGTTTGAGCAATCTTGGCATCAAGTTTATCACATAATTCCGAAATAAATTGCATTATTTCCTCTCTAAATTCCCTGAGAGTATCAAAAAGAAATTCTTTCGTTAACAAGTCTCCAGTAGGGGGCGTAGAAGGCAAAGACTGTGGCTTTATAGTGATTACTTGGGATGTATTATTAAAAAAAACGTTTAGAATTAGAATGTTTTGACTTGGGAGCCATTATAAAAGAACAAAAGTGAACAAACAAAGTCTTTGAGCACCTTGATTTAAAATAAAATACTTTGAGTAGACTTTGGCAATTAGTAAAGAGAGGTCTTCAGGAAAACCGGGCTGGTTAAATATATCAACTGCGAAGGCTATAAAATCGCCATTTTGAGAAACAGTTAAGCAAAGGAGTTTTTGGTAAGCTTGAAGCTGGTATTTTAAATAGTAATAAACAAAAAAATTTTTTTCAGGAATGGTCGCTGCTCGGACCGACTTTAAATAGCTTAGATTTGTTCTGAGGGGGGAGGACGACCTGCCTAGAGCTGAAAAAAAAAACAGCTGAGAAGATCTGGCTGGAGTAAAAAAAAAAGCTCAGCTTTTGTTGAACCTCTTCTCCGTTCACAGCAAAAGAAAAGGCTGTGAGTTACAAAGAGATCCTAACGACTGAGCTCCTCCCTCCCCCTTTCTGCCTGAAAGGGGAGATATCTATTCATCTTTTAGATATACAGACCAGAACTCTGAGGGGAGCTCCATTGAGCCCCCGGCGACGACAGGCTCCTCCCCCGGAAGTCAATTCTTTTTGTTTTTGAGTTAGTTCATCAGTTGGTTCAGTGATAACTGGTTCTAGTGGTGGTGGTGTTATTTCCTCCCCGAGAGCTTCTTCTGGGAGTTCTACTATAATGTCTTTAGTTGTGCCTTGAATATCAATTATTTCTGCTTGTGATGTTGTTTTTTTTGTTTTGCAATTTGCCTGAATTTCCTCAAGTTCAACTTCACTAAACACTTTATTCCGTATAATAAATCGCCTTTGATCTGCTAGTCGTTGTTCACTAACATTTTTATCTGGATATTGTTGTTTCCATAATTCATACATTCGCTTTAAATTACGTCTTTTTTCTGGCTCTGAGTTGTAGCAACAGGCCATTATGGCATGGTTTTCATCTGCACTATATTTTTGTCATTTTTTTGGCTGGTCCACATGTAGCCCACTTGTCAACGGATGTCCAGGGACCCCAACATCCGCCGTGGCCCTTGTTAACCCGCGCGACGACCGATGCGGTATAAAATTTTTATTCATTTCTTTCACCATATTGTATGGGTTGGCGGGTTTTTTTTATGGGGCCAGGTTGCCAACCTGACCCCAACCCTCCTCCTTTCTCATCCGGGCTTGGGACCGGCAACGGCGGAGTTGTTGTTGTTGTTGTTGTTGTTGTTGTTATTATTATTATTATTATACAATTGTATCACAGCGGCCAGTTGTTTCGCCGGATTTGGCATTGGTTACTAGTTGGGCCCCACCCAGGAGCCTAGGACGTCGTAACGTATTTTGGTAATATGCGTGCAGATCCAAGCAGTGCGGCTTTTTGCATTTGACTGATGGTGATTTTGTCAATTTTTAACTGTTTTAAATGTAATTCCAGTGCTTTTGGAATAGCACCCAGTGTGCCAATTACCACTGGAATTATCACTGCTGGTTTGTGCCATAGTTGTTGAATTTCGATTTTTAAATCCTGGTATCTTGCGATTTTTTCATGTTCCTTCTCGGCGACCCTGCTATCACCTGGTATTGCAATATCTATGATTGTGACCTTATTTTTCTCAACCAGTGTGATGTCTGGTGTATTATGCGCCAGTATTTTGTCGGTTTGTATACGGAAATCCCACAAGATCTTGACCATCTGATTTTCGGTGACTTTTTCAGGCTGATGTTCCCACCAGTTTGTTGCTGTTTTAATATTATAATTTTTGCACAAATTCCAATGGATCATTTGTGCTACTGAATTGTGTCGCAATTTATAATCAGTCTGTGCGATTTTTTTACAGCAGCTGAGTATGTGATCAACAGTTTCATCAGCTTCTTTGCAAAGTCTGCATTTGGCATCATCAGAGGATTTTTCGATTTTGGCCTTAATGGCATTTGTGCGGATAGCTTGTTCTTGCGCAGCCAGGATTAGTGACTCTGTTTCTTTCTTTAATGTACCTGTTGTTAACCATAACCAAGTTTGTTCACTGTCCACTTTATCTTTTATTTTTTCCAGAAATTGGCCATGCAGTGCTTTGTTCTGCCAACTCTCCATTCTTGATTTTATCACATCTTTTCTGTATTCTTGTTTCGTCTGTTGGGCCTTCAGTAGATTTTTGTTCTTTACTTCGATTAATAGATGTTCTTGACTTTCTTTTAAATAATCAGCCAGTGCAATCAGCCAATAATAATAATAATAATAATAATAATAATAATAATAATAATAATAATAATAATAATAATAATAATAATTATTAACTTTGCTACTTTGCTGTATTTTATTTCCATTTTTCTCTTGTTGTTCTTGGTTTAACTTTGTGGATCTTTTGTCTTCCAGTCATAGTATCTTGCTCATGTCAAGGACATTGTATTATATCCATACAGACACTCTTGCTTCTGATTGATTCCCTTTTCCATAAGCTGGTTGAGGAACATGCTAACCCTTATATCATAATTTAGTTGCTCTTTCATTTGATTCTTACGAGCCCTCTGTTCCTCTCATTGACTTTGTTTTTTATTTTTTATGTGACCTGTTATACTTTCCTCATTTCCCTAACCCCAGAATGGCCATCTCAAAAACACCCAATCACTCCTCATTCTAATATAAGAACACTAATTTACAAACTTCTGCAATTCCAGACTTTATGCCATAGATAACATCCTAAGTTTAATTTGTTGACACAATATAATAACACAGGTAGGTGTCATGTTTCAAGGCATCAAGTCAGAAACTGTGAGGCTTACTCCTGCTTTAGACACAAAACCAGTTGGGTGATCTTGGGCTAGTCACTGTCTCTCTCAGCCACAGGAAGAGGGTGATGGCAAACTGCTTCTGAAAACATTGCAAAGAAAACTTCAGGGATTTATCCAGGTAGATGCCAGGAGCCAATACTGACTTAAAGGTTCCAAAAACAAAAGAATAAAACAAAACAAAACAACAAAATTTGCATAAACTGTTCCAAATTCTCAATACTTCTTAGGCATGTGTGTGTCTGTGTCTGTGTGTGTGTCTGTGTCTGTGTGTGTTTTAAATGGATATTGTTTTGCTACTGCCCTTTGCAAATGAATAGATTATTGATTTTTGAAATCTTTGTATGAATCCAGCAAGCTGTGTAAAGAAAAAGTCACTTTTATAAATCTGGAAGAACATGCAAATGATTGGCTTGTATTTTGTAATGTTGTCTCTGATACAAGGCCCACAATTTTCCCAATGGCAATCTGTGTGATGACACCTGTTCATATTGTACATTTGATTTGGTTTACTGAATGAAAATGTCCCCAATCTCACCAAGTCCAGCTGGTGCTCCCAGGCCTGTGGTCCTTTTCCCATCCAAGTGCTTGTATAATCTAACAGCACTTAAAGAAAAAACCAGCAAGATCACCACCTAAGAGTCTTCTTTCCCCTTATTACATTTTCCATAAGGCTAAATCAAGAGGCTCGGACCATCTAAACTTCCATTCTCTTTGGCTGAAGCTTTTATTTGGTGTTCTGGAGGAAAACAATCTGCTATTGATTGGTGCAAAAATCTATACATTAAAATCCAGGCCGAGGAAAGAAAAGAAAATGTCCTGTGCAATGACTAACAGTGGATTCTTTGGGTATGAGTCATGCCCCACTGAATGGAGGAATGGACATTCATCTAACTTAGAAGAGCCAAGTCATTTGGTATCAAGACTCCTGGCATGATTCCAGCACTGGGGACAATACTAGGAAATCTGACATTTTGACTATCACACAACCCCATTTTGTTAAGTCTGAGTCTGATGGCTAATAACTGCAAATTGCTCATAGATCGCACAAAAGCTCAGGGGGCCGTATTGAGAAAATAATAGTAATTTTGATAAGTGATAGACATTTCAATACAGATATGTTGCTATAAAGGATGGCGTGTGTTCTCTACTGCAATTAAACATTTCTATGGTAGCAGCACAAAGCCAGCTGTTTGGGTGATTGTGCTCCAGTGCTGTGTCCCAATTGTTAGGCTGGCTCATAATTTTAAAACAAACAAAAAAACATATCCCCCCTCCACAACTCCACAATATATGCCACTTGCTTCTCCAAATGCATGTGAATATGCATAAGAACAGAGCAAAAGGGAACTAGTGTGATAATATACCAGCAATTACACAATGAACAGCTTGGACAGTGTTAGTCATATATAGCCTAAGAAGCCTCTGGATGTATTAGATACACTAGTTATACTTGTTGTGCATGTAACTGCATTGTGCACATTGAAGCTCCTTATGCCTCCTATTGTGCTGAAAATGGCAGGTTCCCTGGGAGTGACATTGCCCACTGTTAATATACGTTGAGTTTGTCTGATATGCTAATGGTTCGTGCCTTTGCATTGGAAGAAGGAAAGGCAGAATTTGTTGACTTATAAATGCTAGCATTTAAAATATAGTTTTTAATTCTCAGCAAAGGAACTGAAGTGTTGTATAGTCACCTCTTATATATGGACAGGAAGTTTTGAGAAATAGAAAAACTGACCAAAGGCAGAGCTTTAGGCATCCAAAATCAAGTTGTTGAAAACTGAATTAGGATTTACTTGAACTCAGGCTGTTTTGTTTCTTCCAAACAAGTTCAGTTTGGGCCTTGTAGCTTTGCCATCATCTAGTAGGAAGAACTATTTCCTCTCAATAAAATTGGGAGCTGAGAGGGTTATAAAGAGAAAAATGGACAGGATTGAAAAACTGACAGCAGCAAGGTTCTAGTTATGGTGTGGGGTTTACCACATCTTCCTGCTGACTCTACCTAGGTATACTTTATCTTAGTTCATTACTGGTTGGGTTGGACTGGAATTGGTATTCTTTGATCCCAGGGACAGATATGTTGCTTGACTTGATCTGTCTAGGTGAGAGATATGATTTCTAGTATTCAGTTCAGAGCTGAATACTTGGATCACTAAGAGAGAGGAGGGGAGGGAAAGAGAGAGAAAGATTGGGAAGATATCATCTACAGGTTTGAGTAATGAAACTTTCATCGATACAACCTTCAAGTGAAGAAGCACTGATAGCTTTTTGGGGAAATCAGCTTCTTTGGAAATATTCCTTGGAGGATTTAGTTGCTGAAAGTTTCCCCAAGCAGGGGGAATCTGCATGGAGATATATTTGATAAAACTACAACTTGGCAGATATTATAAAAATAAGAAATACATACAATGAATGACATTGCTTTTATCAAAAGGAAAAAAAAAGACTTTTTTTAAAGGTTTGAGTTACCAAAATTGGAAAACTTACATTTGACATTGTGGTAGAACATGTTTGTTATGCCACCATCAGCACCTGTTTTGTTACCTACTGTAACATCTTCTATATGGCTTGTGTTTAAAGATCACTTAAAAGCTTTATTTGATTCAAAATGCAGTGGTTTGAGTACTTTGAAAAGTGAATGGTTGGACACATATTACATCTGTTTTGCAGGCCCTGCATTGGCTTCCTGTTAGCTTCTGCCTGCAGTTTAAAATGCTGGTGTTAGTCTATAAAACATTTTTTCCTGTTTAATAACAGGACTGCCTCCCCCCCACACCGCACTGGACTCAACCTGTTCATTTCATTCTCTTCATGGCAGGGAAAGCAGCTGGTTGTCCTCCATTTTCCGGAGGTTAGAGGAAAGCAGAAACTGAGGAAACTAGAGGAAACCATTTCTTGGTAAAAGAGATGACACTCTGGATTATTTCTCATTGGAAATCTGTTTGATATTGTTTACTTTCTAGGAAAGGTTGTGGACAGAGCTTTTCTGGAAGAATTCTAGGAGCTGATACTCCAAAATGCGGGATGGGGGTTGTTTATCTTTCATTGTTATTGGATTTTTGTACATTGTCATTTATCAAGAGTCTTGTGATTTTAGAATTCAAACCCACATAACATCCCAGTCTTAACAGTTGTGAGTAAGATAGAGAAAACAGTTTTTACAGTGGAGGTTGCAGTTCATGGAGACAGCAGAATAGAAGAGGAATAACTGGATCACAAAATATAAAGACCTACAAATCGAAGTGGAATGATTGTGTAGAAAAAAAGACCAAAAATAATACTAATAGTAATAGATGCTTTGGAAGCAATCCCAAGGCAACTGGAATGCCAGTTGAACACTCTTGGCATTGGCATTGACAAAATCAGCATCAGTCAGTTGCAAAAGGCAGCTGAACTTCAAACAGCTTACTTGCATCCTGTTATGGCACCTTTATTATTATTAAACAATATGGGGCAAATCTGCTTAATGGCATGCTTTAATGTTACCAAACCAGGTGGTATTACAAATGAGTTGGACTGGGCTCTGGAACAATTTTGCTCTGATCAATTCAATCTGAAAAAATTGCTCTCATTGCTTTCAAATTACTTTTTTTCTACAAATCCAAGCAAAGTTCTCCAAACCAGATTCAGACTGCTTAACTGTTAACTTAAGAAGCTTTTTGCTTCATAAAGTAACTCCCCAAAATGCATTTGGCTTTCTTAAGCCCGAATAAAGAAGCCTGCCCAGGTAGATTTTATTTGCTATCTGATAGCCTGTGGCTTGAAAAACAGTGGAACTCATTTGTAAATATTTCAGCAGCAATCCGGTCTATACATTTAATAATTAAGCATTGCTAACACATGCAACCTCCTTCCTTCTCTCTGTGAGTTTCCACCCTCTCTCTTTGTACAAAACCTGCCCAGTCGCTGTATCTGTTCCTGATGCTAGTTTCGCCTACAGTGTTTTTCCTTTTGGGTCTTTTTCCAATGATATCTGTAATTAGCTGTGAGACAATGTCAGAGACACACAACTGTTGGCTCAGCTGCAGGAACTGAGGACTGGAAATGCCAGCTACAATGATGACAACAGTGCCGGCGGGGAAAATAACATCCCTTGCACATCATTATAAGTAAAAGAAGATGCTGCCACTGGTGCATCTTTCAGATGCAATCTTTTGTGGGCTGACTGGGCTGTCTCCACCTGGACCAAGATGTCCTTTATTCCTTTCTCCACCTGGACAAAAGCAAAGTTTCTTCCAGCATGCTCTATTAAGAGTGCAGCTTCAACTCTATCTGGACACAGATTGCTGAATAAATGTTACTTGGTGCTTATTCACAATGTTTATATGCCAGAAATAGCAAGATATTTCTTTTTTAGTTTTCATAGACAGGGCTTCTCTCATGTTCTTTCTTGTATCCATTGCTTTTTCTTTCTTTCTTTTTTTTAGAAAAACAAACTCAGCCTGAAGTTGCCAGCTCTTTAAAGTTCACACATCTAACCTTATATACTGCAAAATCCAGCCTTCACAAGCTCAATTTTCTCCAGAATTTTATGGGAATTGTAGTCTGGTACATATCAGGTTGGGAGGAGGCTGACCAAATAGATGACATTTCAGAGAGGTATAATATGAAAGCAGGGCACGATGGCTCAGTGGTTAAAGGTGCTGATAGATAGATAGATAGATAGATAGATAGATAGATAGATAGATGGATGGATGGATGGATGGATGGATGGATGGATGGATGGATGGATGGATGGATAGATAGATAGATAGATAGATAGATAGATAGATAGATAGATAGATAGATAGATAGATAGATAGATAGATATAATATGAAAGCTAACAGCCTTGGTTTGAGACTTGGGTGAGCTCCTATTTCTGCTGCAGCTCCTGGCTTACCTAGCAGTTGAACAGCATGCAAATGCAAGTAGATTAATGGGTACCACTTCTGCAGAAAGTAAGTGTTCTGTGCACCTTTGGCTTATGGCCATGCTGGCCACATGACCACAGAAATTGTCTTCAGACAATGCTGGCTTTCTAAGCCAAAAAACAGATATGAGCAACACCGCCCCCCCTATCTCTTTCACTTTTGCTTTCATTTTCACTTTTAGTTGGTGCTCTCTGAGCTTGCTTGTTTATTGCAGATGTTTCATTACCCAAACTAGGTAACATCATCAGTTCTCTCTTTTTTTACTTTTCCTGTATATTTTTATATATAGATATGTAGATAATATATACTTTTTCTTTCAAATCTGAAGGGGAAATCTCTACATATTTTGAATAGGCTTGGTTTTATTCACAGCTTATGCAGAAGTGGCCATAGGGGTGTCAAGAGACAAAACAAGTAACAAATTGCCATGCTTACACTCCATCCCATTTGTACTGGCATCATGATGTCACATGCACATTGCAAAAGGAGCAGAGCTTGTGACTCAGTGCTCTTTTTGTCAAGTTTATTCATGCATTGGACTCTATTAAAATGAACTTGAAGGTTTCAGCTAGAGTTTACCACAGCCATTGCCTCTTAAAAGGTTATGGACTCAGGGAACACTATAAAAACTATGACAGAAAGCAGAATATTCAGCAAGGAGATGGGGGAAGGGATTACAGGGTGCTAAGAAACTAGGAAGTCATTCATTGAAGAGCACTCCTTTAAAATGGAGATCCTCATAAGAATTTAATAGAATTTTTGAGACTCAGCAATTAGCAGATACAGGAGAGAAGGAAAGGATCTGGGAGAAAAAATGATTTACTTGGCAGCAAATGGTACTACTTTGATTCATTTAGATAATAATAAAAGGTCAAATGAAATGTAAGAAATTATTTAGGGAATCTATGATAATTGTTTTTAAAGTGCACTGTGTCTTTGGGTGCTGTAAAAGAAGGTGGGTAAAGGGGAGGGTTTATCTTTGCATTTTAATGAGATGCTAGAGATATCACACTAGCTACAAGTTCAGGGATTGACTTTACCTGAGGCAATCGTAATTAAACTGATTTTAAATAGCCTTCCAAAATGTTTTGAAACTAGTAAGTTTCAAATTAGTTAAGAACGCTCTACAAATGAGAGGATATGCAAATTTGCAATTTGTAATAAACCATTTAGTAGATGTTAAGATATACAAAGGGGCTGACAAGAAATCAGCAGGGAATAGAGAAGTTGCATTTGAAACTATGCAGATTGGTAAACATTAATTCTGCCCCAGCTCTGCAAATAAGCAAATTAAGTGCTCATTTGATAGACATAAAGGAATATTTTGGTGCTAACATTTGAAAAGAATTGTGAAGGAATCTATGCGGACTCTGGTTCATCAATAGGTTAACAAAAGAGATTTTTTGAATTGGACATGGATTGCAAACCTCTTACTTTCACAGTTGCTAAAGGCAAAGGAACTATAAGACTGTATTACTGGGAAACTGGGAAAAGGGAAAACATAAAATTTATTATTAAATATTCTTCATATGATGCAGTGCCAGAAGTTATTTTGAGGTTAGTGAAAGATGACATTGAAAGAGGCCATGAGATAAAACTTAAAACATGGGGATGACTTATATGAAACAGATACTCAAGGACAGTGGTTTAGATGAAAATCTAAATAAAAAAGCAAATTCTGCCAAACAGTGGCAATGTAAAATTGTAGCAGAGAAAGCTAGTTATGGGAACCAGAATCCAGTTTTAGAAAAGAAGGGGTTTTTAGTAAGAGGCTAAAGACAATCCATGGAATGTTGAATCTAAATGTATTTGCTGTATAAACACAATATAAAAGAATTTTTTTAAGGAGCCATATTTTTTTTAAAAAAATAGCATCCATACTATTTTTTAGCAGACTTTTAGCAGACTTTTAAAAATTAAGACGCAAGGAGAGAAGAACTTTCTATTGATATTAACAATTTTTAAACATATATGTCCACTTTACTTTATCAGTCAAAAATGTAGGATAGATTAAATGAATATGTTATAAAAGTTAACTATGTTTGTGAGTAAACCTCACAATCTTCATTCAGATAATACCTCACAATCTTCGTTCAGAGTAAACAGTGAATGATATGAAAAGATTACTGAGGAAGTTAATATTGATCTACTGCCTGGGGGTGGGAGAAGTTGGGTGGGATAGGAGAATTATTATGATGAGAACATGATAGAAGTAAACATATATATATATATATACACACAGTTCACATAATTATATATAAAACTTCTTTGGGGTATGGCTTTGGCCTCATAACTGGATGTCCAATTCAGTTATCCAGGTGATTGCCTCTGGTGTTGCTTCATATAGATCTTCTAGGGAACCAGAGAACACATATCATGGACAATCTTACACAAGCATACATATCAATACCACAGTGACAACAAGGGAAATCCTTCCATTCCTACTGATAGAGGGCAGAGACCCTTCTTCCAGTATCACACCTAATTCTGTTCAAGGCAGGTGGGATCACTAATGGTCAGGCCATAAGAAGGTATGTACCTTGGACCATTTTAGGAGAAGATAATGATGTTTCAGATCTCATAATTTAAGCCTTCAGATCCCATAATTTATTATTTATAGTATAGAAAGCAGTGGTGGGTTTCAATTTTTTTAAGAAACTCTTCTGTGGGTGTGGCCTGCTTTGTGGGAGTGGCTTGCCAGCCATATGACCAGGTGGGAGTGGCTTGCTGGCCATGTGATGGGTGAGAGTAGCTTGCTAGCTATGTGACTGGGTGGGCATGGCCAACTTGTAAAATGTGAAACTCATTTAACAATGCTCTTGCTCAGCAACCAAAATGTTGGCTCAGAAACTTTGGCATTTGAAGCACGCAAGTCTTAAAGCTGTCAAGTTACAAGACACTTGCACCCTTAACCCTTTAGGGAAAAAAAACCAGGGATATTCAAACTTGACAGCTTTAAGACTTGTGGACTTCAACTTCCATAATTCCTCCTCCAGTCATGTTGGCTCCAGAACTCTGGCATTGAATTATAAGGTCTTAAAGCGGTCAAATTACAAGACTCTTGCACCCCTAACACTTTAGAAAAAAAACCCCAGGATTGTTCAAACTTGACAGCTTTAAGACTTGCGGACTTAAACTCCCAGAATTCTTCCTCTTGCTCTTCATCTTGATGATGTGCAGACGAGCAGAGGGAGGGAGCTGGAACCGGTTCTAAACGGCACTGTAGAAGAGGTTAGAACTTGCAGGAACCCACCCCTGAGAGAAAGGGTGACACTATCCTTGCGAGAGTTAGGATCCTCCAACCATTTAAATTGCAGGTCCCAAAATGAATACATGCACACACTGTTTGAAAATCTGTTGTCTTCTCTGTCTATATGAATAAACTGTGTGTGTGAGAGGTGGTGGGAGGAATCACAAGCCCAGCTATGTGGCCAGGTTTTCTTCTCAATGCCTTGATTCTGATCAGCTTTCAAATGCTTGACTATAATGCAAGACTTTCAACATATTTTTAAGTCCTGAACATAATAGATGTGAATTGCATCTTTTTTTAACCTCTGTTCTCACTCTGTCAGATGCTTTAAAAATACTGGAGAGTTACTTTAATTGGGAAAAAAGAATGTACGTTCTTTTCTCATCAAACTTTAAAAGGATAAATATTTACTCTGGATAAACACAAAACCCAGGATTAGAGACTAGACAATGCAAAAAGCCTTTGGTCATTGTGAACTACTGAGATTGGAGAGCTTTATTTCTCAAATAATTGCATTAGCTCTTAAATCTCCCAGTTGTTCAGTAGTGATGCTGGTAAGCAGCTGAGAAGACAGACTAAAGCCGTATTCCTCAATACATTGGACACAGATAGATGTTACAGACACAGTTGCTGTTGTTCCAGATCTTTTCTTCTCTTTTCATTTGTTAATACAACTTGTAAGATAATCTCATGATATTACTCTGCTTCCATGCTCTCCCAATTCAAGTTTTAGACTGTAATCAGGTTGAATGGCAATATGGGGCCATGTTTAGTGCATTTGTCTGATGCAGGATCTATCTATGTATGTTAGAGGCAGAGCAAATGAGGATGCTTATCTTGGTTCTATCCATGTTTTGCTGCAGTTTCTGTACATTGCCACTGGTATGTCATATGGTAGGAATAGCTTAATAAATTAAAATGCACAAAAGAGAGGGAGCTAAAATAGAAGCATCATTTTCCCAATGGAAAAAGTGCTTTTGAAATGACAATGCTTGTGGAAACATCTTAAAATGTAAGTATTGGATAAAGGCATTAAAAATTAATAGTAATTGATAGGATCAAACAGTTTTGTGTTTGCCATGAACTGTAGAATTATATTTAATTTGCATTTGCTCAGGGAAAAAGAACTGTCAGCAAAAAGAAACAAAAGGCAGAATTGCTCTGTTCCTAATCATCAGTAACTCTAAATATACCAAGATACCAATCTGATTGGTAACAAAAATCCATGCATGCATGCCTGGCACATCCATTCCTCTTTTTAAAAACAGAGGCTATTTCAGAAGCTCAACCAATTCTGAATTGAGAATAGAAATATAACCAAGCTGAACTTTGATCCAGTAAACAGATGAACCCTCCTTGCTCTGCTATTCATAGAAACCATAATAGTGGAACAGACTCTGACTAAATATGCACAAAAAATACTGGAGGAAAAAAGGAATAAAAGTGCATGCAAATGAGTTTCCTAAATAGATTACTCATTCTATTAAAACATTGCTCCTTTGGGCCTTTGTTCTCCCTTGCAGCTGTAAAGAGTGATTAATGTTGCACATACTATTGTTAAGCACCTTGGTGCTAGATTTACAATATCCCTTGAATTTATAATGTACAGTGAACTAAGGATTTTCCTGTTATAATAATCTTACGGCATAAAGAAAGATGGTGCAATTACCAAGCAATTTCTTTTCTTTTCCTTTTGAAAATGCATGATGTTGGACTTTGTTAATGACCATGATGTCATGCCTAAGACTAAGGCTTAGTTCAAAAACTGTGGTCCCACTTCAGTATTTAGAGTTTGGGAATATATCTTTCACTGATTTAAGCTAGTTTCAGAAATCAGTCCATGGAATGGCCTGTGTAAATTCTCCCACATGCAGGATGAAGGAAGAGTTTTCCATGAAGAAGGCCATTATATTCTACAATGAATCTTCATCAATCACATGGGATTCTGCTATGAAAATACAAAATTGTTGAAAATACAATTCTATGTTTTGCTTAATGCGGCACTTCAGTTCTCAAAATTCATTTTCTTCATTCTGATAGGTTCAGCCTGATGGTAGGATTCGATTGTGTGTAGTAGATCGATATTTAGGGCCAACATTTGCATTTAATTTATCTATTTAAACATTTATATGCCATACACTCTACTTTTGTGGTTCCAGACAACTTACAAACTCAAACATAATAAAAGAAACCATTAAAAAGAAAGCAGCACCAAAAATGATGGCAGAGTAAATCCCAGTTATGGATTTTTTACCTTTGGTTTGATTGGCTTACAAAATAGAGGAGCTATTTCCTCAAAGACAAAAATGGCTTAATTTATTTCCATAGGCAATCCGCAATGGATTAGAACATAAATTTTCTTTTGACATTTTCCACTGAGTGGATGATTTCTCCAAATTGCTCCAGGGGTGGAAAAATTCTCCAACAATTTATCAAGGTCAGAGCAATCTCTCACTTTTGCAGGTGATAATCTCATCACCACAGTGGAAGCTATTCAGAGGAGTTGCATTGTAATAGTTTTCTTTCAGATTTAATTGTAGCATAGGAAGCCAGTGAAATTATGGACTACTAGGGAGGTGAATGTACAATGAAAAAAAAGGACATTTATGTAGTCTCTTAACCATTTTGTCAATAAAGGAGTGGAAGAACGATTCACCCACAAGAAATTTCTCATTCCTTTGAAAGAATGTCTAAATCATTTCCCCCTAGCAGTTTGAATGAGAGTTAACATTCAAATCATGATAGATCTATGTTGAAGTTGAGTAGGCAACTCCATTAATCATATTTATGGAAAACAAAAACAGTTAACAACTGCAGTATTGTAAAAAAAAAAAGAAGGTTTTTTTTTTTAATATGCAGGAAGACAAGTTCTTGCCAGAGTGCTTTTAGAGGAAAAAGGTGACCACATATCTTGAAGTATATAATTCATGAGAATGCATTCCTTATCCATCATGGATCACATCCCAACAAAATAACACTGAAAAAAGTCACTGACAGAATACTTTTACCTGAATATAGTATTGTAGAAAGGGATCTTCCTCAGAATGCTAAGGGGTCATAGTGAAAGGCAGTGGCATTGAAATCTAACACACAGCAGCCCAAGTAGAAGAGTTCAGAATGCTTTTCAAGAAATCATCACCTTTGCCTATTACAGGTATTTCATTCAATGACTGTTCAAAGTTATGATGGTACTGAATGACAGAGATTTATGATCTGTCCTTGGAATTCTAGCTGCCAAATCATTCCTGTAGTCATTTGATTATGATCTGAGTTTACAAGTCCTCGACAACGTTGCAGTGAGCCATAGTTGTATGATCACCATTTGTGATCTTCCCTGCCAATTTTCCATAGGCAAAGTCAATGGTGAAGCCAGGGAAGGTTGCAAGTTACTCCCTTCTCTCCCCTCTGACTTTATCTTCCAAGGAGCCACTGGGGGCCTTGGGCTATCATGTTCCATAGCACATCCTGCCTGCTCATTCTCCATAGTGTTCCCTGTCCATGTCATTAGCGCCTACCTGCAGCTCCCACCTACCCACTTTGTTCAGTAATGCCTGTGCCCTCAGCACTCATCCTCGTGCCTGCAGATGTTGCTTCTCTGTCTGTTTACCTAGGATTCCAGCCATATGAGGTCCTTGCTTAATAATCCATGTGGTCTCTGGGTTATGGCAACAACTGGGATTGCTGTTGCTAAGTGATGCTGTCACATAACAATCATTTTTCAATCTTATTGTTTAGCGATGGAAATTCTGAATTCAATTGTTGTTATAATCTGAAGACTACCTATATTAAGTTGCAAAATCCTCTGAGTGGGCTAAATCATATGCTCCATGAATGTTTGACTCTCTTCTGTCTGGTAAAGAGTCACCTTGACTCATCTTTCTTGTTGCATTACAAAACTTGTGAAATGCAGTCTCTTTTACAAAAAAAGTTAAAATGTTATAAATCAAGGAAATAGCTTTGAAACTGCTGTCCAAGTAAAGTGATTGACAGTCTTCTTAGGCCAACAGGTATATCTGGACTTTTAAGAGCATGTTGGTGGCATCCTCAAAAATGACTGGCAGATTATCCCAGACCAATCATAAACTACATATTTCTCAGAAGGTCAATTACTCCATATCACCCCTTTGGTCCCGTTGAGCCTTGTCTTTTTCCCCCCCAAAAAGGTCTTGGACTGCAGTGAGTCACATTTTTTTCCTAAGAATGTGTTTAAATCCACCTGGGGCCCACAGTCACTCTAACAAATAAAGGTCATGTTAGAGATTGTTTAGTAACATTCCAGTATCTTATCTAATCATAGTCTGAGAACCTGGTGAATGTTTAGAGTTGTACTCCTTGAAAGATTACTGTGAATTATTTCCAGTTCAGTTTCCTTGCAGTGCACTCCTGGCACTCCCAATATCCAGATCAGACCCCCATCCCTCTATTCTGTACATTTAAAGAACAAAGTCCAACAATTCAGTAGGCAGCAAAGATGTACAACACTGCAAAGTGCTGTTGACCAACTATTTCTTTGCTAGATTTTTCTCTCATGTTTGATGTAGTAGCTACTTGCTATTTGTAGTTCTGATTCCAACTTGTTCACATGGAAAGGGTCTTTTTGTTTGACAAGAGAGGCTTAGGGAAGGATTGGAGGAAGAGTTTAAGTAGGGTATTAGCCAATGTTAAGTCCTGTCTCATGTCCTCTTTAAAGCTATATGAATTATGTCTTTTGCAGATGCAAGTATGGTTCTTCTGAATTCTATATAAGCTAAATGATAAGACAAACTAAACATTTAGACATTAATACTTGACTTGTTCAACCTTTGTTTACTGGATAACAATTTATGATATGTCTATCTTTTTTGTCATATCAGTATCATTTAGAAATGCTCCTTTATCTCTAACACATATGATCCATTGCCATACTTAGCATATTTTAATCTCTTCACCAATTTCTCCCATCCATTAACTAAATCTAATCTCACTTCAATTCTTTCCTGGCAATCTTAGACAGTGAGATAGCTATTTAAAGAATATCTCCTAGCCCTGCAGATTGGAACCATAATTTTCTGAGTTTATTTTTTGTGAAGCTTCTTTTGATTATTTTTGGCATTTTGTCATGAGCTCTAACCATCTAGTATATCTAAGCCTTGTAAACTAATTATTCCTTGCTCTTCTCGCTCTAAGATAAGAAGATTAAATTTATCACATTCATTTATAGTTGACATTAAACATACCGACTTAAAAAATAGAAATCAGCAGCTTTTATTAAAGGTTTATATACCCGTCAGTGTCTTGTCTTTTAATTAGAAAAACATTATAGCAGTAATTTAGTCAATTCTCAATCCATTTAAATCAATTCATTTAAATCTCCAAGAGGCGATTTTATTGAGCTCTGATCAACTTATATTACACTTCAGTCTTGCCCATTCATTGAAATTCATCCATAAAAGAGATGTATATGCATAGCGACACACTCATTTGATAATTTTCAACACATGCTGCTAACCATATGTCAAAAGATTTCAGTGTTCTTTGCCTGCAGAAGAAAGGAAAGTAATAGAATAGCAATTATTACGTCAACAGGTTTTTTGGATAGCAGAGTGATTTGAAAGGTTAAAGTAAACACAGCTTCATATTTATTTGAGATTCTCTAGTCCCAGAAAACCAACGGGAGGGGAATGAATGAACCCAGAGGAGGCTGAAGGAAACATTTGTGGTATTTTGGCAACTCTTCAGTGAAGTTAAGAGCACAGCAGCTGACTTTCCTGTGCAATTATGTCTAATAATGAGTGATAGTCCTTTACTCCTGTATAGCCGTAGCACTTAGACATATACTGCTTCACAGTGCTTTACAGCCCTCTCTAAGCGGTTTATAGAGTCAGCATATTGCATCCAACAATATGGGTCCTCATTTTACTGACTTTGGAAGGATGGAAGGCTGACTCAATCTTGAGTCTGTGAGCATCGAACTGGTGAACTGCAATCAGCCGGCAGGCAGCAGAAGTAGTCTGCAGTACTGCATTATAACCACTCCACCACCACGGCTCATATAGGATTGATTCAATTAAAAAAGCTGCACTCAATGGTGGGATTCAGCCAGTTTGCACCTATTCGACAGAACCGGTTGTTAACTTTCGAAGCAGTTCTGAGAACTGGTTGTTGGAAGAAATCTCATTTTGTTTTTTTCCACTTTACAGGGCTAATTCTGTAAGGAAGGCAGGAAGGAAACATTCTGGTGTTGTTTCCAACCTAATCTTTATTGCCCGGTTTACAGAAACTGCCTCTCTGGTTAACCCGTATTACATTGTAACAGCTAAGGTGAAGTGCATGTGGCCATGCCCACCCAGTCACATGACCACCAAGTTCAGTTGGCCATGCCCACCCATCACATAACCACCGAGCCATGCCTACTGAGCTGGTCTTTAGGGCAGAGAACCTGTTGTTAAATTATTTGAATCCCACCACTGGCTGCACTCCTGCATATACGAATATTCTCAAAGTTGCCATCATATGTGAATGTTTAACATAGTACAAAAAGAAATATGATAAATTAAATGGGAAATTATCATATTATTAATTTAATCACTCTTCTTTTTGCCAGATATATGTTGGTCTTAACTCTCCGTAGATCAAAACCAAGCTGCCACCTTTTCTTTATATTTTGATAAATGCATCTACTGCTCATTTAGGTTTCTCTGAATTATCTAGGGTTTTTTTCTCACCAATTTCTGACTGTGATATAAACTGTGCATCTAATTAATCATTTTGAACTATATTGTTAGATAGACATTTTTCACATTTTTCCCATCCTCATGACTTCCTTTGCTCCAATATACAACAGAAAACTGTGTTTTGATTTGAGAAATGCATATAAAAAGGAGACATGAATAAAGATGACGTATTGCATATGAATATAGAAGATGCTTTTATTTTTTTTATCAAATACAAAGCTGATACATTTGTAATCAAATGCAAACTGAACTATTTTCTCTCTCATTCCATTTCAGAGTTGCCTTAACTTTTTTGAAAATCTGTGGTTGCTTATTGAGTTGGCAGAAAAGACACAATGCCATAGACCTCATAAACAGGATGCTTTTATTTCAGTTTCCACACAATTGTTATGCTCTTTGGTTTTCTTCTCATTATCACCAGACAATTCTCTGACAGATCACCATAAGTGAAGCCCTTCTCTGAAGTTCATAGTGCGTGTTGCTAGGAAGGATGTTTTGTTGCTATAAAACCCTTCTATCTGATCAAATTCTATTTCTTTTCCTCACTTAACTATTTGCCACTTCTGCTTGTGGTTTTACTGGAATATGGGCAAGAAAAAATTGATTACTGGTGTGTACACTTTCATGATTTAAGTAATTTATTTATTGGATTTATTAAGGACACCAACCTGAAAAAGAGTCTATGCAATAAATGTGTTAAAAGATAAAGGTTCCACTCGCACATATGTGCTAGTCATTCCCAACTCTAGGGGACAGTGCTTAATGTAGATTGAGGGATTGATGAGACATGAGGCCTCTGAGGTAAGTTAGAACAGCATTTATTCAAACAGAGAGGGTGAAACTATGTACAAGTAAAGATTCAGCACCTCGTCCTGCTTGACAGCTATTCATACGGAGCTGTCAAACAGGGCAACCAATAGACGTGCTTCTGATAGCCCACGCTCAGCCAGCCGTGCCTTAGCCAATCAGGCGCGGCTTGGCTGTTGCTGGCTGTCAGTTGTAAGTGCAAGGACTTAACACTTCTCCCCCCCCCAGTGAGGCGCAAGCAGGAATATTGTGCATACGTACTCGTGGAAGTAGGTGGGTCAGTGGCAGACATGTCCCGAGTGTCTCAGTTCAGGAGGCAGCGGCAGAGAGGTAAGATGTCCCTGTTTCAGCTACTCCCCGAAGGGAGTGTAGCTCTGGGTGACGTCATCAGGGCCTGCTCCAGAGGGCGGAACCAAAGGCACAGGTAGGACAGGGCGAGGGGGCGCATCCGTTGGAGGCGGGTTTGAGAACAATTGTTGGTAGGCAGCATCTGGATAGGCGAGGTCTGATTGGGGAAAGGCTTCTGGATGGGGTAAACCTGGTGGTGCGAGGCCAGAAGGAGTTAGTGAACAGAACGGCTGCCGTAAGGCAGTAGCAGGGCAGGAGAGGCCTGACTGGGGGAAGTCAGGCCTCACAAGAGATTGCAACAGTATGCTGTGGCAGTATGGAGGACAGCTGCTGGGCGACGGTGGCTGGGTTTGATGGGCTGGTTTGAGTGGAGGCCTCAGGTTGTAGGTGGTGCCTTAGTTGATCCACATGGCGCCGCCACTCGGTGCCATCTGGGAGGTGGACCCTGTAAGAATAGGGACCAGTTATTGTGGTGATGGTGGCAGGCACCCACCTTGGATCCCCGGAATAACTCCTGGCCCATACGAGGTCCCCATCCCTGAAGGTGCGGGCAGGGGGCCCCAGGTTGCCAGGCTGTTCCCCAGAATAGAGAGCGTGCTGGCTGATCAGCAGCTCAGGCACTGGCCTATCAGCAGCTCAGCAGGGCTTTTTCGTGTGATAAGGCAAGGGGTGGAATGCTGACCCAAAAGGTAGGCAGCCACCCTTGCAGGTCAATCACCCCAGTCCATCTGGCCGAGCAGACCGCCCTTTCCGCCCGACCATTGCTGGCCAGGTGGTAAGGGGCGACAGGCACATGGTGGATGCCCTGTGTGACCAGGAACTCCTGGAACATCGTGGATGTAAATTGCGGGCCATTGTTGGACACGACCACATCCGGCAAGCCATGGGTGGTAAATAGTCATCGCAAGGCCCGCACCGTGCTCTCCGATGTGGTGGACGACATTAGGATGAGTTCCACCCAGCGAGAGTATACATCCATGACCATCAGGAACATCTGGCCATGGAAGGGGCCCGCAAAGACCAGGTGCAGCCTCAACCAGGGTCCCCTAGGCATCTCCCACTGCCAGGGGGAGGCAGCAGGGAGACCAGAATGGAACGGCTGGCATGGGGAGCACCGAGCCACCCAGGATGCTATCTCATCATCCAGATGGGGCCACCAGACATAACTCCGGCCTTCATGCACACTATGCCCGGGTGGTCCTCATGGAGGCGAGTAAGCACCTGGTGGCAGAGGGCCAGGGGAATAATGACCCTGTCCCCCTACAAAATGCACCCACATTGTAGTGACAGGTCCAGCTGATGGGCCTTAAAAGGCTGGAAGTCTTCTGAGACTCCGCCTGTAGACCAGCCCCTCAGGACCCAAGCCATGACCTGGGAGAGGACAGGGTCAGCCCTGGAGTGGGCCGCCACGTCAGTGGCCATCAGAGGCAGATCCAGGGAGGTGATAGATAGGACAGAGAGGCAAGGAACTGGCTGTGGGTCCATGCAGGGAAGGGGGCAACGGCTAAGGGCATCTGCATGTCCCAGCTGTTTGCCTGGACAGTATCTCAGCGTATATGAGTACGCTGCCAGGAACTCCATCCCACAGTATTCCGAGGGGAGAGAAAGGAGGGGTGGGATGGTCACCAGCCAAAAGTCCAAGGAGAGGCTTGTGGTCGGTGAAAAGTGTGAAATGCCGTCCATATAGATAATTGTGGAACTTTTTAATCCCAGACGCTGTTACCTTCTTCTGAGCTTGTTTATTGAAAATGTTAGCAGGAAGGGCACGGATTGTTTATACAGGTGCTCCTCTGGGGTACTTTTAGTAGCTGGACTGGAGTGAAAAGAAAGCCTCGACTTGAAAGATTGCAGTGAATCTGTTTGGAATTTAATAAAAAAGCTTTTGATGCTATAGTAGCAGTGTTTACTATCTGGAGGAATGGCGCAACACAAAAAAGAAAAGGAATTAACATTGCAAATGATCATGCAAGAAATTCAAAAAATACAAGTAAGAACAGAGAGCATTGAAAAGAGAATGGAGAATATAGAACAAAGAACAAAAAAAATAGATGAAAAAATTGAGAATACTTACCAAATGATGATGAAATTTGAGGACAGAGTTCAAAAATTGAAGAAAAAGATGAACAAAGAGATAAGGAAATTGTTGATATTGACAGCAGATTGAGCGTGGTTGGAAATGACAGGAGTGGAATATTGAAATGGGAGACTGACAAATTGGAACTTTACCTCAGATACCAAAACATAGATGAAGAAAAGGGAGAAATTTTGGCAGAAGCATCGGTGATAACAAAAGGGAAGTTGATGGAAGGAACAGACGGAGGGTTTTGAGTCTTTACAAGATATGCAATGAAAAACAAGTTGCTAAGAGAAGTCCATATAAGATCTACCAAGAAAGCAATCAGAACACAAATACTACAAATGGCAAGAGATATAAGATTGCACTACTATTGGAAGGATACAGGATGATGTAATGGAATGTTTTAATAAAAACTAATTTAAATTTAAAGTTAAATTTAGAATATTACGCCTAAAATGAAGTAATAATAGTTATAGCCAAATAAATGATTAACAATGATAATAATGCACATATATATAATAGATTGATAATATGAAATTTTATACAAATTGTAAGTGAGGACTATGGAGAGGATGCTCAAAAGTTTTGTAACTAAAGATAAACAATTTTATATAGAATATAATATTAAGATGTAAAATTATTGGATCATTTTAGGATGATGTAATGAAATGCCATAATATAAATTTATTTTAAATTTAGAATATCTCACATAAATGGATGTAATAATAGTTATAGCCAAATGAATGTTTAACAATGATAATAATTGTATACATATATATTAGATACGAGATTCTATATAAATTGCAAGTGAAGACTATTGTGAGGAAGCACAAAATCTTTGTGCTTCCAATCGACATACTGTATGTAACTGGAGGATGGTTTTTATGTTTTGTGTGTGTTTATGTTTCTTTTTTTTTAAAAAAAAAGTTATACCTGTATGTATGTATGTATGTATGTATGTATATGTGTATATGTGTATATGTGTATATATATGTATGTATGTATGTATGTATGTATATGTATGTGTATATGTGTGTGTGTATATATATATGTATGTATACGGTATATGTATATATATATGAGCCACTAATAATTCTTCTAATAATTAATAATAATAATAATAATAATAATAATAATAATAATAATAATAATTGTTAACAGTGAACAAACTTGGTTATGGTTAACAACAGGTACATTAAAGAAAGAAACAGAGTCACTAATCCTGGCTGCGCAAGAACAAGCTATCCGCACAAATGCCATTAAGGCCAAAATCGAAAAATCCTCTGATGATGCCAAATGCAGACTTTGCAAAGAAGCTGATGAAACTGTTGATCACATACTCAGCTGCTGTAAAAAAATTGCGCAGACTGATTATAAATTGCGACACAATTCAGTAGCACAAATGATCCATTGGAATTTGTGCAAAAATTATAATATTAAAACAGCAACAAACTGGTGGGAACATCAGCCTGAAAAAGTCACCGAAAATCAGATGGTCAAGATCTTGTGGGATTTCCGTATACAAACCGACAAAATACTGGCGCATAATACACCAGACATCACACTGGTTGAGAAAAATAAGGTCACAATCATAGACATCGCAATACCAGGTGATAGCAGGGTCGCCGAGAAGGAACATGAAAAAATCGCAAGATACCAGGACTTAAAAATCAAAATTCAACGACTATGGCACAAACCAGCAGTGATAATTCCAGTGGTAATTGGCACACTGGGTGCTATTCCAATAGCACTGGAATTACATTTAAAACAGTTTAAAATGGACAAAATCACCATCAGTCAAATGCAAAAAGCCGCACTGTTTGGATCTGCACACATATTACGAAAATATGTTACGACGTCCTAGGCCCCTGGGTGGGGCCCGACTAGTAACCAATGCCAAATCCAGCGAAACAACTGGCCGCTGTGATACAATTGTATAATTGTTAATATTATTAATAATTACCCTCAAAGAGATAAATACAATTGCATGGATCTAACAATCTGGTTAAGCTTCCTTCACAATCCAGAAGTGCCTTGGATCTTAGATGTATTGAACCATCTTGAAATATCTGTACCTTTCATATAATGGCTCAATATACAGTGCAGAATTTAGCAAGCATTTATTTTACTTACTATTTGGTTTATTCTTAATTCTATCTTGTCCTTGGTGAGAAACCTGTTAGATTAGGATAATCTTTCTCCTCTTCAATAAAAAATAAAAAATAGTTTCTTTGCTATCTGGTATAAAAAATGACTCTTTGGTTTCATATGGATTCATTATTGGAAAAGAATGACTACTGTCTCATTTTATTATATAATTTTCTTACACTGACTTGGGTAAAACCCTAAGCACTCCTTCTATGTGGTCATTGTTTCTGAGTCCAAAAGAATCTGTGACCCAATCCTGCTGGACCGAGGACAGAATAATACATTTCTCCCTTCTCACCTTAATATCCAAGCACTTTAGTGCTGCTCACAAAGTAAACAAGCAAAACCAGAAGACACTTCTGGAGATGTCATGTTGTGGTTCATAGCGGGATCAGAACTGCTTTCTGAAATGACCTGTGACTGTCCCTGTGGGTGAAATTTTACCCCTGCATTTGGAGATTGCAAAATCACAATATACCACTTAGAAATAAATAGACATTAAGGAAGCCTCCTAAAGTAAGGTGACCAGATTTTCAGATTGGAAAAGAGGGACGCCCTTGACCGGGGGGGGGGGGGGGGGTTGATTAAAAAAAATTTTTTTTTGTCAAAAGGTCACCCCAGGACACTGAAACCAGCATAAATATGAATCTGTGGCCAAACAAAATTTTGATCACGTGACCATGAGGATGCTGCAACGGTCGCTAAGTGTGAAAAATGGTCGCAATGGTCGCAACGGTCGCTAAGTGTGAAAAATGGTCATCAGTCACTTTTTTCAATGCCATTGTATCTTCCTGATTATTAAAAGTGCAAATTCACTCAGTGTCAATCATGACGCCTGAGTCCATTTCAAAGTATTGTGCATAGAAATTTTGAAAATGGCTTGTTTCAATTTATTTTGGATAGAATCTTTTTTAAATAGTTTAAGATAATTTAAAAAAAGAATCAACACAGAATAACACTATTTTAAAAAATCATATGCACAATAAATAAAATATTATTTTAAAATACATTAAAAAAATAAAAGAAAAAACCCAGCTCACTTACCAGCAGGCAGGCAGAGTCAGCAGATCTTCGTAGGGATGGATGGAAGCACACAGGGAGCCTATATATACGCAACTGCAGTAACAATGACAATGATGAAGGATTGGATTGAGTTAAAGAATAAAAGAATTCTGATCTTAGAAGGCCATGACCTGCAGGCAGGCTGGCATAATTTCTTATGGAATGAATGACAAACATAAAACGCACAAATACTTTCAAAATCATTTAATTAGAACTTTACTGCAACAATGGCTCAAAATCAAAAAAATCCACTATGTGAAAACCCCAAATTGGCTATCACCAACAGAAAGAACGACACACCCAAATTTTACAGATTGGAACAAAATTCTAAGATACAGAGATCTAATTGACAGACAGGGAAATTTAAAAACAATTGAAGAATTGGCAGATCAGAATATGAAAGGTGATTGGCTAACCTACCTCCAAATTAAAACTAAATACAATAAAGACACTAAAATATATGGTATTGAAACAGAACCACACAAATTGAATAAAATTATTCAAAGTCTGGACAGAAAGATGATAGGGAAAATATACAAATTCCTCTTGAAGTATCAAATGGAAGAGGAAATTGGAAACTGTAAAAGAACCAATGATAAAATGGGCACAGAACTTTGGCTATAACATTGAACTAGACAAATGGGAAAAATTTTGGGGAATAAATTTAAGAATGACACTATCAATCCCATACAAGGAAAACCTTGTTCTTTCAATCCTTCCAATATTTTTTTCCTTCATTCCCTTGTCTGTTTCAATATTAAGTACATTTCTTCCTTTCTTCCTATAATTTTTTCCATTTTCTTCCTTATATTCTTTTCCATTTCAACATTGTCTTCCTTTTTTCCTTCCTTCCTTCCTATACGTCTTTCCATTTTCTTCCTTATATTATCTTTTCTGTTTCAACAGTCTTTGTTTCTTCCTTCCTTCCTTCCTTCCCTTCCTTCCTATACTTCTTCTTTCATTCATTATATTTTCTTTTCCATTTCAATATTAAGTGTAATTCTTTGTTCCTCCTTCCTTCTTTCAATCCTTCCAATACTTTTTCCTTCATTCTCTTTTCCTTCAATATTAAGTGCAATTCCTTCCTTCCTTCCTTCCTTCCTTCTTAAGTTATTTCCATTTTCTTCCTTATATAATATTTTCTGTTTCAACATAAAGTGCCTTCCTTCCTTCCCTCCCTCCCATCCCTTTCTTTATGTTTTCTTCATGCTTTCTTTTCTTTTTCCTCTGCTCTTTTTAAATCCCCCCTTCTTCTCCTCCTCTACATTTAGGTTGGATTAGTTTGTACAACGGTCATCAAACTTCTGAAGTAAAAATAAATAAATAAATAAATCATATTTAAGAAGAAGAAGAAAAAGGAAGACGTTTTTAGTTAAGTCAAACGTTTTAATAAAAGTTTCATCTTTTAAGATTCGTCCAACACATCCAATTGTAACCTTAACAGAATCCCATTGATTCACGAACGGACTCCACGGAAGGAGGAGAGGTCGGGGCAGCAGCGGAAGCCCCAGAAGCGAGAGGGCGTTCTCTGCTGGCGTCTGCCGCTGCCACGACCTCTCTTCCTTCCGCGGCGAATCCCATTGATTCACGAACGGACTCCACGGAAGGAGGAGAGGTCTGGGCAGCAGCGGGAGCCCCAGAAGCGAGAGGGCGTTCTCTGCTGGCGTCTGCCGCTGCCACGACCTCTCTTCCTTCCGCGGCGAATCCCATTGATTCACGAACGGACTCCACGGAAGGAGGAGAGGTCTGGGCAGCAGCGGGAGCCCCGGAAGTGAGAGGACGTTCTCTGCTGGCGTCTGCCGCTCCCCCGACCTCTCCTCCTTCCGCGGCGAATCCCATTGATTCACGAATGGACTCCACGGAAGGAGGAGAGGTCGGGGCAGCAGCGGGAGCCCCGGAAGCGAGAGGACGTTCTCTGCTGGCGTCTGCCGCTGCCCCGACCTCTCCTCCTTCCACGGCGAATCCCATTGATTCACGAACGGACTCCACGGAAGGAGGAGAGGTCGGGGCAGCGGCAGACGCCAGCAGAGAACTTCTGCCGGGTGGCGGGAGCCCCGGAAGTGAGAGGAAGTTGTCTGCGGGCGGCTGCCAGCGCCCCCACCCTCTCCTCCTGCCGCGGCGAGTGGAAAATTCTCTGATTAGATTAGATGGAGAATGGAGAATGGAGACTCGCGCAGGCGTCCTCAGGCTAAGGAGTCCAGCCAATCAGTGAGCTGGTTGGGATGGAAAATTTTCCATCCCAGCCAGCTCACTGATTGGCTGGAGTCCTGGCCAATTAAATCAGTGAGCGGCAGGCTGGGCTGGCTTAAATTTGTAGGTAGCAGATAGAACAGAACGATGAGCCAGCCCAGCAAGCTAGCAGCTGATGGGCGGGAGCTGCGAGCGCCAAAAAAAGCGTGCTTTTTAAAAAAGCGCGTGGGACGCGGGAAAATGCATTAAAAAGCTGGGGTGTCCCGCCAAAAGCGGGACGTCTGGTCACCTTATCCTAAAGCCTCTGGAGGGAGAAAAACCAGCAACTCAGAAGTCCATTCCTGAACTTCTGGTTTGTGTGTTGGGCCGTTTTTTGCCCTCAGGCTCCAGGGGGAGGCTTTTTAGGTGGGGAAATGCTCCCAGAAGTCATAAAACTGACCGTTTCCAGTCTCTGGAGGGCCTCTGGTGGGTGTCGGAGGCCATTTTTGCCCTCCCCAGGCTCCAAGAAAGCTGTGCGTGTATCCGTGGAGCAGCAGGGGAGGGTGTCACACATGCAAGTACAGGGGACACAGCGCAGGTGGGACATTAAATTATGGGGGTGGGTATATGCTTTTGGTACCCGAGGCAAAAAAGCTTCACAATCACTGTCCTAAGCAATTCACAAGGAGAGTTTCATTCACCCAATAATATCACAATGTTGAAGCTATTTGATATCAAACCCCCCCCCCCCCAATATGTATATCATGGTTAGATTCATTCATTTATTCACATTTATATAGCTGCCGATCTCACAAAACAAGTGACTCTGGGTGGCATATAACAAAGTTAATAAACAATAGTTCACAAATAACAATTATTAAAATTGGATGATAAATGCACAGTTAAAAATAGTTGCTTATGATCATATATTTTTACAGAAAACCATTGTAGGACCGATTACTGCTATACATTTTGCAAAGCTAATTTTCAAAGATGATTTACATGTAATGTATGAATGTATAAAATGGTTTTTTAAGACAAAGGAGTATCCTAATTTTTTTTTGCATTGTAAAATAATCATATAATACAAAGACACAATAATATAGAAAACATTATATTTTACTAATATTAATCTTAGCCCACTTTAATGAAGTCCATGATCCAATTATTTAAGTAAATATTTAAAATTGTGCTTTTAAGATGATATTCTGCATTTAAAGTAAAAATATACAGTAGTCTAATTTCATGACCCAACAAATGCGTGCACAACAAAAGCGCGGTGCTAAAACCGCGATGTCATCAACGCGCCGACAACAGCGCACCGACATAAGTGCGCCGACAGAAGCGCGATTTAAGTTAAGGTAAGGGTTAGGGTAAGGGTTAGGTTTAGGTTTAGGGTTAGGGTTAGGGTTAGGGTTAGGTCTAGAGTGCTCTTCTGTTGGCGCGCTGTTGTCAGTGCGCTTCAGCGCTCATTCATTGGCGTGGTTTAGAACTCGCAGTTTTGTCACCGCGGTTTCGTCGGGCGCGCTTTTGTCGGTCACCCTTTTGTCAGTGAACCGTCTAATTTAGTTGTGTTAAATATTAAAATAAATGCATATGTATATAATAAAAACTTTTTAAACAATCTTGAACTGTATTGATGCAAGAGTGTCTTTATTATCACATTTTTAAATCCAAGAATGCTGCTCAATAGTTAACTTTTTAGTGTTATATAGTTTTATGCATAGACATCATTTAGATTCCTTCCTATTACATTTTCATTCATGTTTCTAATGAACAAAGTTAAGGACTTAAAAGAGAAATCATTTGGATGGAAAATGAGAAAAACCTAGTGAAGTTTAGAATTTTTACACATTGACAAGGGGTATTGGCTGTGCTTCAAAAGAGTTTAGATTAGTCTCTACTGGACCATCAAAATGTGTAGAAAATGGATGTTCTTCCTATAATAAGTGTGAGCTTGAAACACATATAAGAATTATGAAGCTATTATGTGACATAAAAGAAGAGTAGAAAAAAATGTGTACAGAGAAAAGCAGGAAGGAAGTATAATTCCACTGCACTTTGTGGAGAGAGCATGAATGTCATTGTTAATGCTTTGATGGATAATGATGTTATACATTGTGACATGTTTTGCATTTACTGAAGATCTATCTACCTGTCTAGGCACTTGAGGAGCAGGTGGCACTCAGGGCTAGGAGGGCCTTTGCTCAACTTTGTGTTCTGTATCAACTATGCCCCTTTCTGGATCAGGATTCCCTCCTCTTGATTAGTCATGCCTGGTCATTTTCCATATGTACTATTGCATTATACTATATATGGGCTACTCTTGAAGAGTATCTTGAAGCTTCAGCTGCTGTAGAATGCAATTGTGGGTGCCCCAGGATGGCACATGTAACATGTCTGCTGAGGGAACTACATTGTGTTCCAGTTTGCTTGAAATCTAATTCAAGGTATTGATTATTACTCTTAAAACCCTACATGGCATTGGGCCAGGTTACTTAAGAAACCATCTCATCTCTTTCACATCAGCCCTCAGTCAGATAGGGAAGGTCTGTTATGGAACCTGTTGGTTAAACAATGTAAACTGGTGAGGTCTAGAAAGAGGGCCTTCTTTGCCATTGTCCTCACCCTCTGGAATATCCTTCCCCCACTCTCCTGATCTTTCAAATGAGTTTAAAGAACTGGATCTGCCATCCCACATGGGGCTCACAAAGCAGCATGCATCCATGTGTGTGGCTGGCACTTTGATAGCCCTCCCCCACCTTTAAATTTTTTAATTTATTCTATTATTGTTATTGTCTAGCCGTTTTGATTGATGTACTATATTTTGTATTTTTGATGTATTGTATTTTTATCAGATTCACTCTGAGTGAGATTGGTAGTATTTAAATTTTGATAAATAAAATATCTATCATCTATCTATCTATCTATCTATCTATCTATCTATCTATCTATCTACCTACCTACCTACCTACCTACCTACCTACCTACCTACCTACCTACCTACCTATCATCTATCATGATGAACAAATAAAGATCTAACAATTTTGGGGGAAGAATATTGACTTAAATGTTATATTATTAGGCATCATAAAACCACAAAGGGCAATAAAACAGTTAATGAAAACAATTCATAGTTTTGAAGAATACTCTAGATATAAAATCAATGTTCAAAATAAAAACAATTACAAGATTTTTAATGCAAGCAGAAATCAATTTTTTGCAGAAAGAATCTGGCTGTCAGATAGCTCACTTAGAGAAATACCCATCTAACAGCCAACAATCAACAAGTATACCAAGATAACTATGCTAAATTATGGGAAGAGATTAAAAGAGACCTTGAAAAGTGTAGAAGCTTAAAATTATTTTTGGTAGGATCAATTGCAATTATCCAAAATAATATACTATCCAAGATTGAACAATTTAACAATTGCAAGCATCCCAGAGTCATTGGAAATTAGGTGGCAGACATATTGAATAAATTATTATTATTAAGATAAACTGTCTATTCCAAATGACACCAATCAAAATTTCAGAGAGAATCTTACAAGACTGGCAAGAAATTGTGTGTATATATATAAAAAATCTTGAGAGTCAAACAAATACTCCTACAACATTTCCAAGAGAGAGATGGGCCTACGCTTCCAAATTTTAAATCATATCATAAACACGCTGCCTGACAGGGACGTGCAGTCAGGGGAGGCAGGGGAGGCAGAGCCTCACCACTGTCATCATGAAAAGAAAAAAAATGTAAAAGGAAAAAGCAAGAGCTGAGGTCAGGCTGAGCTAGTTGCTGCCAGAGTCGCCATGGATGACTCTGCTTAGTGCTTAACTGTTTAAAAAAGCCTCTAAAAAAGTGCCCTCCTC
The DNA here is from genome assembly GCF_051295495.1 of Thamnophis sirtalis. Classification (NCBI taxonomy): domain Eukaryota; kingdom Metazoa; phylum Chordata; class Lepidosauria; order Squamata; family Natricidae; genus Thamnophis; species Thamnophis sirtalis. Next base: position 55,944,133 of record NW_028261386.1, on the reverse strand, counting down.
AGGGGAAGGCAGGAGAACGAGGTACCTCATCTAGTCTGACTTTATGATCACTTGAGCAGAGCTAAGCAAGGGTTAAAAGCCGAAAAATTCCTGACGTAGATGAGGCATGTCGTTCTCCTGCCTCCTGTAGAGGGCGTTTTTTTAGAGGCTTTTTTAAACAGTTAAGCAGAGTCATCCACACTGTGACTCTGGCAGCAACTAGCTCAGCCTGACCTCATCTCTTGCCTTTTTCCTTTTACATTTTTTTCTTTTCATGATGACAGGCAAGAGCAGAGTTGAAATCCTCTGTGAAGCAGCTGGAAAAGGTATGTGTGGGTCGGAGAGAGGGGGAGGAATTCAAAGTTCATCCTCCTGGTGCAACTTTGTGTGTGTGTGTGTGTTTGAGAGAGGGGGGAGGGAGCATATTGAGACAGTTCTTTATGCACTATGTAACACTCTAATACTATGCCTTTGGGTCTTCTGAAATTTTAATTATCCAATCATAAGCAAAAACAATGTTTTCAGTAGAATGAATTTCCACTTCTACTTACAACTGCCAGCCAAAATGCTGCTAGTGGCATTGCTAACATGGCCTGAAGAGGAAAACCTAAATTTTCTGAATCCTGGTGCAACTTTGTGTCTGTGTGTGTCTGTGTGTGTGTTTGAGAGAGGGGGGAGGGAGAGAGAGAGGGAGAAAAGAGGGGAAGGGAGAAGAAAAAGGAACAGAAAGAAAGAAACTTATTTAGCAAAGGAGAAAAACAAATGCTGTCACTTTAAATCAGAACTGAGCATGCCTGGCTGTGGAATTCTGGGAGTTGAAGTCCACAAGTCTAAAAAAATTGCTGCCTCACCAGCCATAAAACTCACCGCATGTCACTGCTGCCTGACAAAAATAACAGCGTGGATAAAATTCTCAAACAGTAGAATGTCAATATTCATAGCTAGCTTCATGGGTATTTATGGTGTAAATATACAAATGAGGATAAACATGTAAAAGGACATATTTTAGACAGTCTGATAAAAGTATGGAATTCTAGAAAGGGAATATTAAGACCAACAATTTTACCTCTAGCTTCTCCCTCAAATGCTTTTCATGTTGGAGATAATACAATAAAGTTTAATCACATATGCAGGCATGGTTCATTAACACTCTCTGAATATGCATCAATGGAAAAACTAACAGTATACATTCACAATAGGAATTTAACCAAGAATGGTTTCTATATATAACAATCTATCACATACAGTAGCATGACAAATATAATCACTTACAGTGATAGCTTCTAAGGGGACCCAAATGTCTGCAAACTTTGTAAATTAGCAAATGATAAACAAGGGAAAGTTGTAAACCCATTTGTTCTATTTTCTTTTTCATTGTCTTTTCTTTCTTTCTTTTTTGTTATTTTAATTATTGTTAAATTTATTTTGCTTAGCTATTTTTTCCTTTTATTAATATGTTAAAAAGTTAACAATACAATGCAGACCTTAATACTAAATGACCAGTTCAAGACCAAGATATTTCTTGTACAAAACATATTTTGATGGAATCTCTGTGGTATTTGATGGTCTCTGTGTTTGTGGGTCTCTCTACGTGTGTATTTGTGTGTGGATGTTATAGTCAAACTCCTGGATCAAAAAGTCAAACAATCTTATGCTTGGATTATTGATATCCCAAATTGTAATTAATATTGATAGACTACTTCTTCCTCCTTTATTTACAATAATCTAAGTTAAGTAAACAATAGTGTGTCAATAATCTTAAAATTATAATACACAAATACCATTTTATTGAAACACTGTATAAATTACTATGATTCATAACAAGATTATAATAATAATCTCCCCAATGGCTATACAAATTCATTGAACAAAATTCTAAACTATGGGTTACAACACCGGAACAGTGGAAATACCTATAAAGAATGGACCAATTTTGCACATCTTTCCCCATGTGCTTCTTTCTAAGCATTAGTTACACGCTTGTTTGATTCACATAGTTTGAAAAGAAAGTTTTGCAGAAGCCAGGAGTGCTAACTATGAATACAAAATCTGATATTCATGACAGTTCAGCATTATTTCATGTCATTAATTCCTGTCTTTGATTACTATTCAAGTTTGCATCTAATATCTTAATCAGGGAGAACTGTGCAAAATCAAGCCAATATTCCCTACTCCAAAATTATGCGAAGTTGTGTGTTGTGTAGCAATACAATAGAGTTTGTTTTTGGAGGTTCATCATAGATGTTTTGCCTGAGTTAATTGCATACTTAGGGTCACGTCTACGTACACGGCTTATTAGTTGCACTAAGGGTAACTTAGTATAATCTTTGATACAGATCTGAAGTATAAGTGTAGTTTAAATTCTAATACAACAGTTCAGAAAACAGACCCGTTTGAGGAAATAACTATGTTTCCAAATATACTGCATCAAGTCTTTTTTTATGGAAACAAAGCCTAGTAAATACTAGGAAAAAGATTTCATGGAAAGAAATTTCTATACTTTGGGTTGATAATACATAAAACTTTATTTAATGTTCTATACCTGGGATGGTGAACCTATGGCACGTGTGCCACAGATGGCACCTGGGCCATTTGTTGGGGCATGCGAGGTGCTGCCCTATCAGCTGGCCAGTGCGCATGTGCTCGTTGTCCATCTGAGTTCACCCTTTTTTAAAGCCATTTTTCACCCTCCCTAGGCTCCAGAGGTTTTATAGGAGCCTGGGGAGGGCAAAAAGAGCCTCCCCCCCCCCCGGAGGCCCTCCGGAGGCTTCATGAGCTTCCCTGAAGCCTCTGGAGTGCAAAAAACCAGCCCTATGGGCAAACCGGAAGTTCGGGAACAGACTTCTGGTTTGCTTGGAGGGTCTTTTTAAGTGAAGCCTCCTGAAGGTCCCTGAAGCCTCCGGAGCACTCAAAATGACCCTCCAAGCAAACCGGAAGTCATTTCTGGTTTGCTCGTTGGGTCTTTTTTTGCCCTCCGGGGGCAAAACTGTTGAAACATCCCCATAGTCACGTGATTTACATTTGGATGCTAGACAACTGGCTCACATTTATGTCGGTTGCAGTGTCCCAGGATCACGTGATCACCCCTTGCAGCCTTCTGACAAGCAAAGTGAATGGGGAAGTCAGAGTCATTTAACAACTGTGGTACTAATTTAACAACTGCAGTGATTCACTTAACAAATGTGGCAAGAAAAGTCTTAAAATGGGGCAAAACTCAACCATATAAATTTTGTCGTAAGTTGAGGACTATCTATAGTAGTACTTGCTGGTACTATCCACAAATAGACAGAAACAGACTCATGGTATATCATAATTTCTTTTCTAAATCTACCTTCCTAGCAATATCAAAAAGTACTATCATTTGTATCTGCCTCAATCAATGGGTTCAAAGTGAACCCATTGTTCGCAACCTATAAAATGTCTTTCTGTTTCTCAGTGACCCACAATCACTACCTAAAGCCTGAATTTCGGATACCACCATAGGAGCAAAGGAGAAATCTGAAAGAAGACCTGCTGGCAACCTGCCATGGCTATCAATCTTACAAATAGCATGAAGGTTTTCAAAAGAAACATTACAAAGTATCCACAAATCACTTTAGTGAGTACATTGGCATTTTAATAAGTTCAGTCCCATTAGCAGTGACAGGATGAGAGGACTATAAATGCAAGCCTATCTGTTTCACTCACTTGGGATGATATTGCTGGTTTATTGCAACCCTGTCACTGCATTGTGTTGGACAGATTTCAGTCCCAATGAATTCAAATGTAGCTATTGTCTTTTGTTACAATTCAGCAATGTGTATGTTTAGGTATGAATGCACAGGCTTGCAACTTGCTGGAAAATAAAACTCTTGGATACTCTTTGAGGTTACTCTGCATTTTGCAGTGCATATTGTCTCACTCCTGAAGTAAGCAGAGCCACACGGCCAGTTTGGAAGGTGGGAAAGTTAAAGGTGGGTGCCTCAGACATTTGCAAAAATTAAGATGCACATTTGGTTCCTTAACCCACCTGTCCATGTTCTCTGGATCTACAAAAAATTGTTTTGGAGCTACTGGATGGCTCTTAGACCAATGGTGGGATTCAAATTTTTTTTTACTACCAGTTCTGTGGACATGGCTTGGTGGGCATGATATGGCTTGGTGGGCATGGCTTGGTAGGCATTACAGGAGAACAATACTATAAAATGTCCATTCTCTCCCCACTCCATGAGAAGGTTACTGCAAAATCCCCATTTCCTCCCGGTCAACTGGGACTTGGGGGGCAGAGAATAGATGGGGGTGGGGCCAGTCAGAAGTAGTATTTACCAGTTCTCTGAACTAGTCAAAATTTCTGCTACCGGCTCTCTAGAACTGGTCAGAACTTGCTGAATACCACCTCTGTCTTAGACCACACTTCTTCCACTCCTACATTAAGGGAATTAGGTCTCCTATTGGCTCAATTGAACTTCTTATTTTATTTATTTACAAGTGTTATCACACACCCCTGTGTGAACACCCTGGGCAGCATTATATGCAGAAAAAAATAAAAACAATATAATTAACACAGTCCCAAAACAAACACACAAGATAGGTCTAAAAGCAAGGGAGAATAAATTTGTTTGGACAGCCTTATCAAAGGCTAGAAGGAGGGTATTGTATACTTTGCCATGTCAATCCCTGTTCTCTCTTTAAATAGTAAAATATGTGATGTTTGTGATTTGAAAAGTGCATTACCCCACTTTTAAGGATAAAAGGTCAACATTTTCTATATTTTCTTTTTAAAAAATCAGCAAAAGATGGTCTTCTTTGGTCATATTTTGTAAAGGATTGATCAAATTGCTAAGATGCAATCCATAGTAATAGTTTTACTAAACTTCAATGAAAATCAATTTGAAAGAGTTGATGCTTACGGTAGTTCCCATGGAATCAAAAAGTGCAAATAACAGCTAGGTCTACCATGCTTGATCAATAACAGGTTGAAGGAAATTTCTACAAAAAAGAAATCAAACACATGGAATCAAACACATATTAATGAAATCCAAACATATATAATACCAGTTTTTAAATAATTCATTTCTTTTTTCTAACCTTAGGATTCCTATGTGAAGGTAGACTGCTATTTTTAGCCATATTTGTCACTTGTCCTTTCTTTAGCTACTGTTGCTATTGTTACTATTTATTTATCTAGTAATATTACTGCAATATTCAAGTGTGGTAACCTGCATGAACTGGAAATATATTCATGTTGTTTTTCCATGGAAGTGAGAAAAACAGCTGTAGGTCAGCCAAATTTTACTGCAGATGAGAAAATTGAATATTTGAGCAACTGTGTACTGGACTGTTACTCCTTATGCAAACCTTGCCATTTTGCATAAGGAAAAGAACTGGGTTGGATCAGAATATTTAAAACAAAATACTAATATGTTTGGATGATTCCTACTGGTGAAGAGCCAGGTCTAATGAAGCTCTAAATAAACTATCATTTTGGGGCATGGCATACCTCACAGCAGCCTATCATGGCTCGCCAGAAAAAGCAGGTGTTATTCAGATGAGAACAGATGAAGTCTCTGCACCCTCAATTAAATCAAGATGTCTTTTGTTTAAAAATAGGAATGTGGAACACAGAGAATCAAATGAATGGAAGCTAGATGGAACAAGTTCTATCAGCAATCTAGATGGAACAAGTTCCCCAGCAACCTAAAATTAATAGGGTTATCAGTGCATGTAACCTAGATGTTTGTGCGGGTAAGATTATCATCCCTGCTGTCAAGCAAAATCAAGCATTTAATAGTGAGTGCCATACCATGTGCACTAATCAAACAGGTGGCAATAAAATAGGGGCAGTCAGGCACAACACAGGTTATGTAGACAGTAAACACAGGGTCAATCAAAATGGACTCAAATGTCTATAAACCAATGCACAGACTATGAGGAATAAACAGGGTGAACTAGAAATTCAAGTAAATGAGGGCACATATGATATTGTTACCATTACAGAAACTTGGTGGAATGAAACCTACAAAAGGAACATACAGCTAGAAGGATTTAAATTATTTAAAAGAAATAGACCAAATAAAAGAGGAGGTAGAGTTGCACTATATATAAGAAATAACTACATCTTTACAGAAATAGAGCACAACAATGATGAACATTTTCTTGAATGCATTTGGGTCAATATTAGGGGGGAATGATATTGTCATATGTCTATATTATAGGCCGGAATGGCGAACCTATGGCACACGTACCACAGGTGGCACACGGAGCCATTTGTCAGGCCATGCGCACGCTGGCCAGCTGAGTTCAGCCTTTTTTAAAGGCATTTTTCGTTCTCCCCAGGCTCCAGAGGCTTTATAGGAGCCTGGGGAGGGCGAAAAGAGCCTCCCCACCCCCAGAGGCCCTCCAGAGACTTCAGGAACTTCCCCGAAGCCTCCGGAGCACAAAAAACCAACCCTAAAGGCAAACTGGAAGTTCAGGAATGGACTTCCTGTTTGCTTGTAGAGTCCTTTTTAGTCCTCCAGAGGCTTTAGGGAAGCCTCCGAAGGTCCCTGAAGCCTCCGGAGGGCTTAAACCGACCCTACGAGCAAACTGGAAGTGACTTCCGGTTTGCTTGTAGGGTCCTTTTTAGTCCTCCGGAGGCTTCAGGGAAGGATCCTGAATATTGGAATACTGCATTCAGTTTTGGTCACCATGATTTTAAAAAGATATGGAGACTCTAGAAAGAGTGCAGAGAAGAGCAGCAAAGATGATTATGGGACTGGAGACTAAAACATATGAAGAATGGTTACAGGAACTGGGTATGTCTAGTTTAATGAAAAGAAGGACTAGGTAAGACATGATAGCACTGTTCCAATATCTCAGGGGTTTCCACAAAGAAGAGGGAGTCAAACTATTCTCCAAGGCACCTGAGGGTAGAATGAGAAGCAATGGGTGGAAACTAATCAAGGAGAGAAGCAACTTAGAACTGAGGAGAAATTTCCTGACAGTTAGAACAATTAATCAGTGGAACAGCTTGCCTCCAGAAGTTGTGAATGCTCCAACACTGGAAGTTTTTAAGATGTTGGTTAGCCATTTGTCTGAAGTGGTGTAGGGTTTCCTGCCTAGGCAGGGGGTTGGACTAGAAGACCTCCAAGGTCTCTTCAAACTCTGCTATGCTATGCTATGCTATGCTATGCTATTCTATTCTATTCTATTCTATTCTATTCTATTCTATTCTATTCTATTCTATTCTATTCTATTCTATTCTATTCTATTCTATTCTATTCTATTCTAGCCACAAAGAAAATACAGGCATAAGCAAACAACTTTCACTCACTCACTCATTCATTCATTCATCATTCATTCATTCATTCATTCATTCATTTAATTGTATGATTACCAACTTCAAAAAGGGACTCTGGGCAGTGAACAGCCTTTTAGAAATAAAAAACAGCTACAATAATACAAAAATTAAAAGACATTAGAATTAATAGACCAGTTGTTTTCAACTTCAAATCCCAGAGTTGTGGCCACTTCCAAAATGGCTTCCAGCATGGCACATGACAGCTTCTGAATGGTTGGCTGCATGGCCTATCAGCATGAAAACTTAGACTGTGCATGTGCATGGTGCCTACCTCTAAAATGGAAAATGATGGGCTCTGTGGGAAGGCATTTTATTGGAACAAGGGATGATGGGCTGGTAGGCCCAAGGCTCTGGTACTCAGCAGCCCAGATGTTTTGCAAGGGTAATTTGAGGGTAGGATAGGGGTGGCATATGGAGGCCCTGTATATGCTGGGTTGAGCTGGAAAGGTGCTGCAATATAGGCCTATCCCATTCCCTGAGGCATCTTGTGTTCTGCTTAATGACCTATGTGATCACTTAAAAACAATCACAACAGAGAGAACTGGGATTGTCAACTGTAAGTTAAACAATTGTGTGGGTACCTTGCTTAATGACCAGAACAATTTACAGCCATAATTTCTGGCTCAAATGTAGTCCTCAAATCAAGGACTACCTCTAGATAATTACACCTCAGTATATTTCCATTTCATGTATAAATATGCTAATTTTAAAAGTTTGTGTCAAAATCATGAACCCTCATCTATTTATTCCAAACAGAAGAATATAATAACACAGTTGAAAGGGACCTTGGAGATCTTCCAGTCCTATGGGCAGATTTTGAGACTGGGAAGGAAATTGATAAACATGCAGGGATGATTTTGAAACTCTAGGTACATTATTACATAGATGCAGTTTGAAGATACTTGCAAAAGAGTGATAATCAGCAGGACGTAATTGCGCTAGAATCTAAAAGAATCTGTGGAAAAGAATATGGCATGTTGATAGTAGTTCGATCTTTGTGTCAAAATGTGCATTGATTATAACAAATGAAAACCATTTTGGGGGGAAGTGGGGGCACCAGTCTTTTAAAAACTGCTGTATTGTTTGGCCAAAAAAGTGCTAGGAATATATCTGATGTTGATCCTGAAATGGAGAAAGAAAACAGAGAGGCAGCCAAAAGAATATATGATAATGGTGGACTCCTATTATCCTCACATTGATTGGTAAATGTGCAGTCAGATGCTGACAAAGGGAAAAAAAAGTGTTGTTGCTGTTGTTAGAAGAGAATAAGTTAGTCATAGCACTGTCAGGATGGGAAACGAATCAAGATACCATTGTGAGCAGTTCCCAGGATCTATTTAGTGATGTAATTGTTGCTGGAGATATCTGAGCATGAACCCGTCTAGAAAGCCCAATGCAGTCACAGTTAATTTCAGAAGCTGGCAATCTTCAAAAATGGAACAATTAGGACTTCAAGGAGCAAATTGCTAAAAGTACGGCAAACAACCAACCATTATGTCTTTAAAATATCAGGAAAATAAAGCCAGCTGGAGATACAAGAGTGGGGAGGGGGGACTCTCGACAGCAATTCAGTGCACTTGTCCAAGAAGAAGACCCATCAAATATTGCAGGTCAATTAGTTTAAACACCTCCAACAAAAGAAAATGTCCACCTCCTCAGACAATCTGTTCCATTGGTAAATCGCTCTTAGCATCAGAAAGACTGCCTGCATAAGATTGCCTTGTTAGAGAGAACAATTATGGAGGCCGACAAGTAATCTCATGCAAATTCCTGTAGTGGTTTGACTGGATCACAGTAGCTGCTACCCATTTAAATTGAATTCATGTGGAAAACCACAACCGGCCTTATTTTTGCTGCCAGTGGTCAATACAGAAGCTGTGGGTAGGGTCACTATAGGTTTTAAGCTTGAATATTAGAATTTATTCAGTATATAATTTGTATAATTGTCATTGAGACAGTCTAAAGCTTTTCCTGGCATTGAATTGCAATACACATACTTCCAATGCTGCGAGACAATTAAGAGTTTTAAAGTTTGACAAATCTGGAAAGCATCAGGTTGTAGAAGGCAGGTCTAGAGAATTGAAGCTTCATTGTTCTACAGTTAAAACGTTGCTTTTTTCTCCTGTCCTGAAAGTAAATGAAGGATCAACAAAGCAAACATCAGTAATTAGTATCTCAACCTTGGCAACTTTAAGATCTGTGACTTCAGCTCTCAAGGACTGTGAAAGCTCTCCTACTCTTGTGAAGACATTGGCAAACTTTAACACGTCACTTTCAGTTTGCCCTAGGAAGAAGATGATGACAAAGCAGGAGAAAACAAAAGATAAGAAAAGCTAAAGTCTAGCATAGGGGTATCAAACTGGCGGCCCACAGGCTGGATGCATCACATACAGGCCATGCCCACCCCAGGTCTGCGAAGGGAAAAAGGTCACAAAATGTCACGTGATGGCAACGTGATGGGGTGAGTTTGACACCCACAGTCTCAGCACATTGACTGTTAGGATTTTGACTGTTAGGAGTGTTAATGGGGATAAAATGGACCATGTGCTACACATTATGTAATGTGTTTAGATTATCTATTAGTTTAAGTTAAAGTGTGTGTGTGTGTGTGTGTGTGTGTGTGTGTGTATGCATGTGTGTGTATGTATATACCAATGACGTGCGGTGAGGTTGATACCTGGTGAGGCTCAGCAGGGCAGTGGTCGGCCTTGGCGGGGGGGGGGATTTGCATCGTGGGAGCAACCAAGCGCCCAGGTCTGCAGCAAAGGTGCTTGGTGGCTCCCGCGATGCAAAGTGCCCCGCTGCCCCCCCGCTGTCCCGGCCTTTCTTTTTCCTGAGGAGACTGGTGAGGCTCCGCCTCCCTTGCCTCTAGTGACTGCATGTCCCTGGTATATACATACATACATACATACATACATACATACATACATACATACATATATATAATGTATAACATATATAAATATTCACAGCACGTTTAACAATCACATTAACCTTTAATAATTCTCCTCCCTCTTCTGCTCTAAAGTAATAGCTACATTAATTAGTCACTAAATGATTAAATCAAAATGCAAGGCATTCATTTTGCCCCACAGGCCATTTTGAAGGTCTACCTGACACCATGTCACAACTTTTGAAAGATACCCAGAGAGAGGTGCTGTTCTCTCAGGGATCTGTAACTACCTGGCTGGAGCAAAGCTGAAAGGAGAAATTAACACTTTCATGAGGAAACATAACAAACCTGGTTTCTCCCTTCTCTTTTGTGTCTTGTGACTGATGAGATAATTCCCCATTTGGTTTGTCTAGGTTAAATTTGGTGGTATAACATCTTCTCCATAATGCAACCCTAAAAGACCGCTGTGTAGCATTTTCTTGAACAGATCTTTCTGGCATTTTCTTTCTATCAAGTTTTGTCTGACATTCCATAGCCTACACTCTAGGATTCATAGAATTTTTTGGCAGAAAACTATTTCCCCAGGACTGGAAATCCCAACCTAGACGTCTAGCAAGATACAAATATCTCATTCACTGCAGCCTTTTGCTATAGAAATATCTAAAAGCTTACAGCTTCCTTATCATTGGCCATTGGCCATTGATCTTCTTGGGTCTAAAAGAAATTGTAATTCAAAAAATTGGAAAAAAAAATGTGAAAAGCCGCCTTAGAGGTAGAGCTAGAGAAACTATAAAGCAAAGAAGTGGGAGAGATTCTTGATGTTAGATCCCTTATAAGAAAAATGCCCAGACAAACTCTTTTGTTTTTATCTAAATAATATTTTTACCTAAGGCTACATGCATTTGTGTTTTTCAAAAGTGAGCCAGTATCATCTGAATCTAACTGAGAGTTTCAACAATTGAACACCATTAAACCCCCAAATACTTGGAATTATTGAAAGAAGGACATTAGTATCGACATATCTCTGTTTCACACAGGGAAGGATGCCATTTCTGACCATATCAATGACTCTTTCCAGCCTCTTATGCTTTGCACTCTATAAAGCTGTCATTTTTGTTGCAGAATGAAGGAATGCAGCTAATACAAAGGCATCACCATTACTCCTGCTTTTAACACAATAGAAATGTGCAGCATTATATATTTTCCTTTTCTGTTTTGTATTTTTAAAATGCATTTCAGCCTGATTTATCTATAATGAGCTTGCTGGATAGAAAAGAGAATGACGTTCAAAAATAGCTGCATGGTTTAAAAATAAGGAAGAAGAAAATAACAAAAGGCTCACTCTTTCTGTCTGGCTGACTGAGACATAATGCTGCATCTAGTTGAGGGGAAAAAGGTGACGTGACACAGATTGTTCATGCCTCAATTCTATTCCAGCAGGTTGTTATGAGGCTCTGAATGGACCAGTGGTGGGATTCAAATTTTTTTAGTACCAGTTCTATGGGCGTAGCTTGGTGGGCGTGGCATGGCTTGGTGGGCATGGCAGGGGAAGGATACTGTAAAATCTCAATTCCCACCCCACTCCAGGGGGAAGTTACTGCAAAATCCTCATTTTCTCCCAATCAGCTGGGACTCGGGAGGCAGATAATAGATGGTGGAGGGGCCATTCAGCAGTGGTATTTAACAGTTCTCCAAATTACTCAAAATTTTCGCTATTGGTTTTCTAGAACTGGTCAGAACCTGCTGAATACCACCTCTGGACTGGATTCTTCCAAGATCACCCATATCATCAAATTCTGGTAATGGACCTAAGCATCTGGTCTCCACAATTAGCACCAGGCCTTCTGAACCACTGTCTCATAGTGAACATTTATCTTGTCCTTCACATAAAATGTTAATTAGATCTTTCATCTCATTTGTGGTGGCGGTGGTGAGGATAGATTTAAGCTAATGGGTAGTCTTTATATAGCTGCCCAACTCAGCATGATTTTGGATGGCATATATAAATTGTACAGCCCCAAATATGACAGTAAACAATGCAAATCATTTAATACCAACTAAACTGATAAAAATGGCAATCTGAACTAAAATATGCTATAGCTCAACCATTTGGGAATGCTGCTTATCACAACCCAAATGCATGGGGAAAGAGCCAGATTTTGACTGTCTTTTTGAAAGTTTGCAGAATCAGGGTAACTGAATGTTTCAAAAGAGAGGGTCATCATTGAAGAGATATGCCTTTTGAGTCCCTTAAGGTGATATTGTTCCATCCACCTGGAATTTGTTGCCGTATATGGCAGATACATTTGGGCACAGACAGTCCTGAAAATAATGAGGTCTTATGCCATGTAGAGCTTTATAGGTGATAACTAGCACACTGAATTGCAATGTAAAGCCTATTGGCTGCCAGCACAGATAACATAATAGAAGTATTATGCAATAGAGGTATAATGCCCATAACCAATTTCATTGTATTTATTTCATGCAATGACAATAAAGACTATACCAGTGATGGCTAAACCTTTTTGCCACCACATGGGGAGCATGGAGGGGGAATGTGCATGCATGCCCACACCCATAATTTTATGCACACACACACACACACACCCAGTTCCCAAACTTCCGGTTTGCATGTTGGGCCTTTTTTGCCCTCCGGAGGCTTCATGAGGCTTCCCTGAAGCCTCTAGAGGGAGAAAAACAGTCCAACGCATAAACCGGAAGTCTGTTCCCGAATTTCTGGTTTGCACGTTGGATTGTTTTTTGCCCTCTGGAGGCTTCAGGGAAGCCTCTGGAGGGTGAAAAATGGCCGAAAATGAAGGCTGAAATCAGCTGGCCAGCAAGTGCATGCACACTAGAGCTGGCAGGGCAATGTCTCACGTGCCCTAAGTAATGGCTCTGCATGCCGCCTGTGGCACGCATGCCATAGGTTCACCATTACGCGACTATAACTATCTGCAGCACTGTATTCAAGACCAATTGAAACTTCAAGGGCAACATTTGGCAATAAGACAATTAGGAGGTATGAGTTTCTGTCTAGGAATGGGAGTAATGGGCACAGAAGAGGAAATTGTGCAAAGCCCACTTCCCACTGGCCACAGCAGCTCTGAATCAAGGAGGAACCCCAGTAATACACTGAATCTAAGCTGGGTACCATAACTTTGTCCAGAATCACTGAACAACTGTCCTAGAAGAAAGGAATATCATAAAGTAATCCTGCCTATAGTGTGGCCTCACGTTAATAGTGTTATTAGCTGTTGCATCTCAAAATTAAAGTATTTTCATGTTGATGGAGAATAATCTGTACTTCCTGAATCTGCTTCTGACGTCTCACATGGTTAACAACAATAACTACAACAACTACAGGCAATTCCAGTCATTTAAAGTGGCTAATGAGATAAATACAAATAACATTTAAAATATCACCATCATTTAAAGCTACTCGAATAAGTCAAGACTGAATAAATCAAGATTAATTAAAATACATAAAATGTACAACATATGACTGGTGCTTATGTAAAACTATGAAGGATGAATCTATGAAATTGTATCAGATCAGATAAAAGCAAGAAGAAATGGGTTTAGGAACTGGACTATGCCATTTATACAATACTCTTCAGATATTCTATCAAGCATCATTTAGCACATAAAAAGTAGACCATTTAGGTGTCTTTATTTTATTATTAGAAGCCAGGGTGCCTCACACTTTCTGATTCCTTTGATGTGCTTCTCAAACTAAGAACTGCATTCTTAGAAGCTTGGCCTAGGTTTAGACAGTGTTTTTCAACATTAGCAACTTCAAGAGATGTGGACCTGAAGAGAATCCCAGAATTCCCCACCTAGCATAATATATATTTTAGATTTTTTCCCCCTTGCTGCCATGATGCTGGGCCACTGAGGGGAAATCATGTAAAAAGAGTTGGAGGAACAAAAGTAGAGAGATCGCTAATCCTAGAGCAAGAGAGCAGAGTAAATGTTGAATGGGAAGATGTGTGCTTTTTTTCAAGCCATTGAATGGATTAACAAGAATCTGTGTGGTTTAAGGCTTGCCCTGAGTGTAAAGAAACAATTCATGAGGTCTATCTAATCACCCAGGCTTATATGTTCATGGCTCAGAAAGCCAATCATTTTTAATCATTTTTTTTGTAGAGGGAGGACAAAGAAAGCTCAGCTACACAAAGAGTATGATTTCTCTTCTTTTCCCTTCTGATTTCAGTCACTGAATTGTCAGTACAACCCTGGAGAATCCTGTACAGCCTCTCAGACAGAATGACATTTGTTAGAAGGAGTTCATCTTTGCTCTCTTGTCTTCTGCCTTCTGGATATAAAACCCCATTGCAGGATAAGTTAGAACTGAATTGTTCCTAGATGTAAAAGCTTACGAAGTGTAGCAAGAAGAAAATAGCTTATAATAATTCATTCCATAGGAGTTTGGTGCAGATACTTATTGCCATGATGATCTGAGTGCGTAAGAAATTGTTAATAATAGGAGAGCAGCTTCTCTTGGCAAGTCTGATCAAGAGTTGATTTATTTATGATTCTTTTTTTATGTTCTACATCAGAATGAATATATACATACGTACATACATGTACTCTTATATATTACAGATTAACAGAGTTGGAATGGATCTTGTAAGTCATCTAGTCCAAGCCCACCACCCAACAGAACTTATACTATTTTTGACAGATGTCAGTCCAGTCTCTTCTTGAAAGTTTCCAGTGATGAAGTTCCCACAACTTCTGGAGGCAACTTCTGTTCCATTGGTTGATTGTTCTCACTGTCAGAAAATATATACATACATATACATATATACACATGCATGCACACCCACACATGCGCGCGTGCGTGTGTGTATTACCCAATTACTGCCATCTTCTGCCATTTGCAATATGGCATCTTTTATGTCTCCTCTAGATTGATTCATTTCATGCAACTGCAAGGCAATGGATAATAATTGAAATCCCCCCTCCTCCTCCTTTTAAAGTTGCTGTGGGTTATTTGCCACAGCCCAAAGAAAGGGAACCCTTGCTTGTTCCAAGTGATGCTGTAGCAGTTCCTGCTCCTTTGTGCCAGATCCACATTTCAATCCTAATAATCCTTAATCAGTCTTCTTGGTTTATTCAAGCATTTCTCTTTTTTGTTTTAATCCAATTATTAAAAGCAACTTTACATGCAATGGTGGAAAAATAAACAGTTTGAAGCTTAGCTGCATGAGATGGGAAAGGGGAACTTTCAGAATTGGAAAATAGGAATCTCTGGGTTAGGCCTGGTTATTTAGACATTTTTATTTAACTGGATATATGTGGGCATGAAACATATGAAGCACAAAGATGAGAAAAATCTCTGTGAGAAAAGAAAAAAATCCATGAAGTGACATTAAATAAATATTGTTATTACTGCCCTCAAGAGCTTAGAAGGGGTCAAAAACATTAAGACAACAGCCATCTGATTGAGACCTCATACTTTTTAAAATCATAAACCACATGTGCTATACAGCTGTATGATTTTGATCACATGGATGCAACCATCTTTTTTTTTAAAAAAAATCCAACATTACTTCCCTTGGCTACCCTTTAATGTTTCACAATGCTAACTCATATTAATGTTATGTTAACAAACATTGACTCATAACATTTAATTACAGGGCCTGAAAAATTGAGAATATGGAAGGCAAATGTCAAGGATCAAATAAAACTGAAGGCAAAAAGATCAAACTGTTGTAGACATCACAGAGGTTCAGAATGTTTTATTTTATTTTCTGGCTATTTTTACTAATTAATATGTGTATGAGGCTGGGTGTTCTTAAAAAAATACTTCATTATCGCTGACTTGGAAGCCCATGTAATAGATATTTCAATTTGGTGTGATGGCAAAAAAAGATAACTTCTTGATTATCTTTGTGATAAATTATCAGTGCTTATAGAAAAAGTTTGACAGTCCTATTGCACTGAAATGCAAAATTATTCATTGAAGCAGCAGAAAATAAGTTAAAAAAGTACTAGTGTAAAGTATCCATCATATCTATCATATCATATCATATCATATCATATCATATCATATCATATCATATCATATCATGGATTTGTGACCACAATGGTGGCAAAAAAAGTCAACATGGCAGCATTGTCCTGATCAAAGCTGTGGCTCCTTTTTATGTACACTGTGACCACTCCTGTGACATTTTAACACTGAAATGCCAGTGTTGCAGATGTACACTAGATACGATGTGTAATGATCAAACACAGCAAAAACCCACCCACTCACTGTGGTTCTACATTTATATTGTAAGGTTGCTTCCATTCAAAGAAATGATTTGGTTTATCCTTCTATGCCCCCATGCCGCCGCTCCCCTCCCCCCCGGTGTGTATATCCCCCTTTGAGGCAGTGTTGACTCCTGGTGATTGCCTGGACAAGTTCTTGCAGTTTTCTTGGTGAGATTTCGGAAGTGGTTTGCTATTGCTTGCTTCTGACTAGCAACATTCATTAACTAAATCAACCAACTATAATATAAAGAGGTTGAGACTGATCTGCATTAACCCTTACAAAAAAGCCAGACTGAACCATGGGTGATGATTTGTTGATCTTTCTCTATATATACCATATGAATGTCCAAATTCCATTCCAGATTTGGCCTGGTCCTCAACCCTCTGTTCAGACTATCATATTTTAGTAAAGTTCAGGGGCTGATTTTGAACATCTCATTCTCTCTTGGTCCAACCTTCCTCAAAGGGATGTTTCTTCTGGAGAAAAATAGGAGGAAAGAGAAATAAGATGAGTTCTATGTATTTCCTGAGATCTCCATGCAGCCTTGTTTAGCAAAAAGAGAGGGGGAAAACAGCTTTTGTTCATTTTCTTTTGCAATGCAGAACCTCATTTAGAGTAAGCAATGCCAATGTTTATGTGCTGATTTGTTACAAACAAATTAGTCTGGAACAACAGACTAGAAAGACTGTTTGATTTCAGTGAAAGAGAATAGATGAAATTCACCACTGAAATGTGAGTTTTTGGTGTTCTCCGAGTTTGGATGATTGCTTGTAGAAGTTTCATTGCCCAGCTTGGTAATATCATAAGTGATTTAGCTCAAAGAGCATCAAGAACTCTACAGTATCTAAATTCAGCAAAAATAGACCAGTCTCTGCATTGGTCTTTGCCTCTATTCTATAGTTTCTTTGTTGAAGTCTGTCTAAAATTAGATTGTAATTTTGAGAAACCAATTTGGTGTAGTGGCTAAGACACTAGGCTAAAAAGGGAGAGACTGTGAGTTCTAGTCCCATCAAAGCCATGAAAGTCTGATAGTTGACCAGTCACTTTCTTTCAACCCAACTCATCTTACAGGGTTGCTGTTGTGGGGAAAATAAGGGGAGGAAAATGTGTTGGCCATGTTGACCACTTTGAGTTATTTGTAAAACTAATAAAGGAGGCATACAGATAAGACATAATACAAGTCTTTGGGCAATGGAATGATCTTAAGATTCTAGTACTGAGCCTGAAATGACTGAAATGAGATGAAGGAAAATGGAGTATTTCATAACAACTGACTTCATAACTGCTTCCTGATACAACCATTTAGAAGAAATTCAGGCCCTCGGTAAGAGGCTGTAGAGAACCACAGCCAGCATATTATAAATGGTTAAAAATGGGCTGAACCCTTATTGTTGCCTGGAGCTTCTGCAGTCCATTATTTATTTACAATGATAATTAATTCCTTTGTACTGCAAACATTTATCAACAACTGCTTTACCCAAGTCTTCGTTTGAAATACTTGGTGGGGTTAGGCACACTGACAGCTTCTATAACCGCAATCTAATTAAAGTAATTGTTGGCCCACATTTTTTATTCTGTTTCATGTATAATTATACTCAGTGGGAAATCTGGTGGGATTAGAAACAGGTTTTTAATCTATTCCTCACAAATCAAAAACCACTCCCAAGAAAACAGTTTAATAGCAATATTTAATAGCGTGCCAGCTTTTTTTTCCCCCTCAGAAGACTTAGCAGTTGAAGGATTAACTGTGGGGAGAGAGAGTGAGAGAAAGAAATTCCTTCATCTATAGAAGTAGATGTAAACAAACTTCCATATACACCCTGGATTTTTTTTTTTTATTTGGGTGTACAGATTGTTATGTGTGTTTAGTGTTGTGCATACCGTACATTGTTATGAAGTTGCATATTGTAAAATTAATAAACATAGCTATTTAAAAGTGATACCCGCAGATTTAGACAGTTCTGGAATAGGCAGTTTTATCTATTTCTGACAAAGTGGTGTCCTTTGTAGCAAACTGTTAGACATTGACTAGTTGATTAGATACTTGATCTTAGTAGGTTGTTTGTAAAGGATGTTAATGATGATTTATTAGACTTTAATCTTACCCTTCTTCCCAGAGTTCAATGTAGCTGAAATAGTGATTTCCCTTCATTCTATCCTTACAACAAAGTTGTCACTGTGTTATGGGGTTTTAAGAGTTTTTATGGATTTTAAAGATACCATGATTCAGGTTTTCAACTGAAAGGGCCTTTTTAAATTATAAGTTATTTTTAATTTACTGGAAATTGTGTTCTATCTATGCTTTCAGGTTACTAATCATTAAGGAAAATAAAGTAGAAATGTTGTAAATAAATTAACATACTCCTTTTCACCATCTTTATTACCTAGCTAGCTCCTTTACTTTAACAGTCACTCACCCAAAGAAGAGAGTTGAAGAGCAATCTTCATCTTTGATGCAGTAGGAAATAAAATGTCAGTTTTTTACCCTCTTATTTAAGGATTTTCTTGCCTACCTGGTGTTGTTATTAGTATGTCAATATTGGTTTTGTTTTCCTACTGTCCACTTTGCTCTACTTACCACTGTTCCTTAAAAGAACTGGCGTGGCTTCATGAAAATATTGATTTTGAACTTAGGCAAACAGATGAAGCGCAGATGAGATTTCCCACCAAGATCTGAGGAAAGATTTCATTGTTTTCTTTGCACATATTTCTGAGGGGTAGCATGCAGGGTTTTCTCAAAATATTCAAAAGTATTGGTATCCTGCATATCAGACAGAATATGAACACCAACATTATTTATTTCCTGTCCAAAAGAGTGGCAATCCTTTTGGGGTTCTTCTTCCCAAGAATATCATTTCTATGCTGCATATAGAAAGCTAGACAATAAATAATTTGCCGGAGATTACCCCAACAACATGTATCTGACAGGGATTTGAAAACCCTGCTGCCAGTGAGAAGAGAATTTAGGAGAAATTAAGGCTTCAGTTCAGAATGGGGAAAAAATCAGGTCAAATAATATGCTTATAACAATCTAAACATCAAACCACCACCCTGTCCTGACATTACTGCTCTGCTGACAGGTCTCAAATTCAACTACAAAGTTCTCTCTTAAGAATGATTGCCAATCACATCTTTGTACATGTAATCATTTTTAACTGGAATAAAGATGAATATATGATTTTTTCCCCTCAAACAAAGAATTAAAGGTGTTGTTTATTAAATATAAAAATTATGTTTTCCCGTAATATCTGATAATGAAAACCACATTGAAGTTTCATTGCATATGTGTGCCTTAATTAACAAAAACACAGAAGATTACCCCATTTAAATTATTTGACTGCTCTGCTAACTAACAGATGTTGTGAAGAGCTAACACCACCTACTCTTTTTTATGATCTTATGTTTTCTTCTTGTTGTTTTCAAATGACAGTACTGTATATTCCTGGACTTTGAATTCAGTATCCACAATTTTCTATTTGCAAATTAGCAATAGCAATAGCAATAGCAGTAGACTTATATACCGCTTCATAGGCCTTTCAGGCCTCTCTAAGCGGTTTACAGAGAGTCAGCATATTGCCCCCAACAATCTGGGTCCTCATTTTACCCACCTCGGAAGGATGGAAGGCTGAGTCAACCCTGAGCCGGTGAGATTTGAACCACTGACCTGCTGATCTAGCAGTAGCCTGCAGTGCTGCCTTTAAGCAGTAGCCTGCAGTGCTGCCTGCAGTGCTGCCTTTAACCACTGCGCCACCTTGGCTCTATCTGTCAGAGGAACAAAATTAGATTTTGTTCCTCTGACAGATAGAGGTTTTTCATGTAGGAGCAAAAGTTCTATGAATTTTTAAATATATACAGTATATATATTATGAAAAAGCTCTATGGAGAAATTTTGCTTCTATTTTCAATCCCGTGGAAGAACGTGGCTCCAAATGGAGAAATTATAGACATTTCACAATGATCCTGCTCCCCCAATTGCTTATGTATTCTTCAGGGTCACTTTTTATAAATAATGGAGAAAGTGAAGATGGCATCGGTTTGACAATGTGAGGATGGAATATATTTCTGGCAAGTAGTCAGCTCATAAGAAAATCCTGTTTAGGACAGGCTTGTCTGGTGAAAGATAGTTGAGTTCAAACACATTATTTATAACAGTGACAAATATTGTGCATTCCATGGAACTCTCTTTATAACAGCTCTTTAGTAGATGTCACCAGTCTTAGTCAACTGCCATTAGCACCAGCCAATTAAACATATTTTATCCCCCTTTCACTGCTACAATTAATGTTTCAGAGATATGACAGATATTTGTAAAATCTAATAAGAAAAATGAGAAGCTCCAGACTTTAAATGGAAAAATGAATACAATAACAACTAGCAATTAGAAACTATACATTTTTGGGTCTACTACACCTCATATACTTTGATAATGTTTAGGAATGCATAAATAACCATTGGATAAATAAATAAAAAACTCGTTCCAAAATATAAAATTTCATGGCTTTACTCTCAACCCAAACTGCCTAACAGGGATAATATTCTGAGAATAAAACTGGAGTAAGGGCTATTATTTTGGAGAAAATAGGATATAATTCCAATGTCTGAGTGACTGAATGAACAGATTTCTATTCATCTGTTGACAAAATGCTACTCACTGCAAAGGATACACTTTGTTTTTGTACCAATACAAATGTTTGCATATTATTGCAAATATTATTTGATTAGATGGTTCTCATCTCACGTTCTAATACTTGTGCGCTTATGTGCTTCCCAGAAGAGACAACTTCCATATCCTTGAGGCTAACTGCTTTTGTGGTCCTTGGTAGGATATCCCTAGAGCTATTCAGAAGTCTCATCTCAGATTCCTCTCCCAGCTGATAAGAAACATCTGTAGCTGTTTTACTTGCAGCTTTATTTGATGTCCCTTTGGGACATCAACATGGTGCATGGGAGTCTGAGGTTTACAATTAGCATCTTCAGTTAGATTCTGTAGACAGTGGAATGAGCCATTGCATTGCTCTGGAGTTATTAAACAAAAATATGTCTTAATTAAACTATGGGCAAATTATGGTTCTTAAATCCTGTGCTTCCTCAAGAACTTTTCTGCTTGTATTGCTGCATCATCTTGACATTTCTTTGTTTCCTTTGCTCTTCACATTAAATATAGTAGTCCCCATTTTAAACCTTAAATCTGCATCTCTATTGTGAATGGCAATATCCCAGAGTTGATGATCAATTCCTCTTTTAGAATCCAGTACTTGATGTTACAAGTGTAACTCTAATACATAGCTGAGGAACACATGGTTTCAGTGCTCCTTCCCTAGGCTCACTTGCCAGATAATTAGAGGGGAAAAAATTAAGCTTCTCTCTGCAATGTATGTACCCTCCAGGAATCATCCCAATAAAATACACAGGAATATGCCACTCATTAGCAGAACAAAATTTAAAAGTTTAAAAGCTTCACAAATCAGTACTTAATATTTAGGGGAGACCCCAGCATTCTGAGCAGTGTTGCGTTACATGCAGAATAAAGCAGAAAGGGAAAGACAGAAAAGCAAAAGTTCTCTAAGTATTATCTTCTAAAAAAAAAGATCTAACCCTGTTTCTCCCTATCCAGAATCCATAGCTTCCAAACACCAAGAAAGAACCTTGTTAGTATCACTTGGACCCATAGGATGGAAATGTATGCTGATGAAATCCAATCCTGCAGCTTTCCATCTGGTAATTTTCTGCACATTTTAAATAGGATCAGGGAGAACTTCACAAAGCAAGATCTCAGAACTGGACCTTTCCCCTACTTCCAATGCTAGCAGGAGACGGAGCCAGATGTAGAAAAACCATAATTTTCTCCTATTTCCAACTCTCTGAGTGAGTCCAGGATACTATGATCAATGGTGAGATCATGTAAATCCAGGATGGAGGGCCATCTCTATTCTGATCCCAACAGAGATTATCCACAAGTGCAATCAACACCATTTCAATACTATTCCCAGCCCTGAAACCTGATTGGAAGGAGTCTAGATAAATTGCTTCTTAGGGGTCCCTGAAGGTTCAGCCTGACTCAACAGACTTCCCCTGTTGGAAGGTTGGAGACAGGGCAGAGATTAATTAGCACTATTGGTTCCAACACCTATAATACTTTCTGAACAGATTTCTGGATTTGCAATTCACTTTTCTAATTCAGGGGATCTTGGTGATTTCTGAATTCAGAGAGCACTAGGGG
The DNA here is from genome assembly GCF_051295495.1 of Thamnophis sirtalis. Classification (NCBI taxonomy): domain Eukaryota; kingdom Metazoa; phylum Chordata; class Lepidosauria; order Squamata; family Natricidae; genus Thamnophis; species Thamnophis sirtalis. The sequence continues at coordinate 55,921,461 of NW_028261386.1, read as the reverse complement.
TGGGTTTCTTCTGGCATTACTGCTGGTTTGGTGCACATGCAATTTTGCTCGTGTGCACGCCAGATGAGGGCTCTGAGCAAGTGCACAATTGCTTATAAATAGGTCTGTGCATGTGCAGAACATTTTAAAAGATGAAAAAAAGATGTCACAGTGACCGAGGAATCTGTTCAGGGCTGTGGCAAACATGTCATCCCCACTGGTTTGGAGACCCAGTCTCCATTTCCACTACCGGTTCCACTGAACCAATGAGAACCGATAGGAATCCACCCCTGGAGAGCACCAGGGACCACTCATTTCAACCTTGAGCTGAAATATTCTCCTTTATTGGTACTTTTCTAATGATAATACACAATGGTATGAGGGAGAAAAGATACTTTAAAGTATGATCAAAGTAGTCTTAGCCTATCATTACAACTCTGACTACCAGGGGTCATTGCAATATTAGCTGATCCCTTCCATGGGGGATGCTGTTCCTCTTCCATTATATGTGAAGCTTCAGATGGGACATGTGTGAAGTGGTGAAGTAGGAAAATGATCCCCACTTAGCCAATCTGACCAACCAACTCTATACTGACAATTGTCAGTTGAGGTGACAGATAGCACACCCAATTTCAATAAGATTCAATAAGATCAACAGGCCATGTTGATAACTTGTAAAGTAGAAAGCAAAGGGTCCTCTAAACAACTCTGTAATTATCAAAAGGGGGTAATTAAGTGAGCCCAATCACCCTCAAAGATAGGAAAGTCAAAGAATCTGGGAGAGATGAAATAAAAGGAAGTAATTCATTTCTCAGGACATTCTGTGTCCATTAAAACCTGGGTTGGGATTACTTTTAATGGAAAATGCTCTACATGAATTGACAGGAAGACATTGTTAAATACATTCTTTTCCAAATTATCCTATTAAAATTAGAATTTATTACAGGAATAACTTTTGTAGAGTTTTTATTATTATTATTATTTTGAAATATTTAGGAAGCTGCATGCATCCCCAGGGTCTCAGGCTGTATAATTTAGACCCAAGACTAGCTCTGACATCCTGATAAACCTAAGCAAGTAGTATATTTCAGTAATATATTTCATGGAATGTATTTTCATTATCCACCTTGTAAACAGAAGGCTTTTCAAAATATGGCTTTTCCATAAGCAATTTTTGAATAAATGCAAGTCAAACAAGGCGGTGTTTTCAAATAATAATCCTGCTCATATATCTTTTGGACACAGCATATTTGTTTCTATTGGAAAGGTTTGCAAAGGAGAATGTGACTATTGATACAGCTAAGGCAATTGTAGTTCATTACAGGGAAGTGCTGGCCAGTTTTCAACAAAGTTCATGAGGAAAAGGGTGTTCATCTATTCTGCAGATACAAATAATAGCTTTTTCAGGTTGAAACATATGCTACATTCATTCTCTTTTTAAGTTTTTTTTTTTTTTTTTTTTTTTTGCTGATGGCTGGATGGATAGATAGAAAAGTGTTGTGGCCCAGCAGGATCCGGTTGAGCTGCTGATGGACTTGGATAGCAAGGAACCATATGAGTCTGCCCTGGACCATGTGGAGGACCCTGGGCAGGGTTCAGACTCAGAGCAGAGACCAGAGAGGCTGGTTGGCCACCAGGAGGTTCCTGAGGCATGGAGCAGTGGGGATCAAAGGCAGTTTGTCCCTGATGCTAGATTGAGAAGGGCTGAGAAACAGAAGCAGCAACTCCATAGGCAGACTCACATAAGATGATTAAGCACAGGTGGTTGTTGATTGGCTCCTCCCAAGAGAGATTATAGGTGAGGCGTTGGGAGGGCACATTTGCAGGAAACAACCGTTTGAATTAGTAGTTAAGAAAATCTATCTGTGTATTCTAGCTGTGTCTGTTCGTTTGGATTATCTGCGTTGCTTTGTTTGAACTATCAGGGTTGCTCAGAGCTATTCTATTGAACGTGAGTTGCCTGGGCCTTCAGCTAAAGGATTCGTTATCTCAGTAATTGAACAGTGGCAAACAGCCAAGCCTGTGTTCTGGTTTATTCACAGGCTGGGGGGTCAGAACACATTCTCACATTCACATAGCCAGAATATATTTTACAGGATTTTGTAACCAGAGTTGAAGGAATAGGACATTCTGATTTTTGATTAGATAAAAGGTTGTAAGTAACACTAAGAATGTATGTTTACTCTATTGTAATTCCTGCCCCCTAGAATAGCAACTCCCTTAAGCTATGTAGGGATCCACTGTCCATGTTAACAGACTAACAGAGTTGGAAGACACCTTGGAGGCCTTCTAGTCCAACCCTCTGATCAAACAGGAAACCCTGCTGTAGAAATCACTCCTGACCTGGGCTCAGGAGGGCTTAGGGAGTTCTGGTATTTTTTTAAAATATTAATATTGTCTTGCTGAAGAGTTATTTCTTCTTATGTTTTGTTTTTAACTATGTTTCAAATACATATTTTATACTTTACATGCTGTCCAGAGTCTTTTTGGAATTGGATGGCCTGACAAACCAAATCTAATCCAATCATCAATCAATGTAGACATTTTGATTTGATTAATCCTGGAAATATTCACCTTAAAACCTTATCGTTCATTGGATATTTATTTAATAAACTGCATTATTAGAAAGAGATTGGTTTTAGTACTTTTATGCTATTTGTAGTCAATTTGGTATGATGGATGGCTAAGTAAGGAAGTATGAGAGAATTCCCCTGTACTTTGAGCCACCAGGAAGCAATAAAGAATAATATAACTTAAATTGTCAAAGAACCTGTAGAGAAACTGTGCCAAATCAATGCAGTGAATGTCTTACTTTAAGACATACACTTTAAAACTGTTTAGGAAGTAAACTCTTACTTTTTCACCCATATTTCTGGGCTGGCAGACTTGCTGGCAAGACTCATTGGCAAATGTAGCATCTTCTGGGATCTAGTTATAATTTGCTTTTACTGGGATGCCGGTAAAGTCTTGTTAGTATGTCTCATTGGCAGGCTTAGCTTTTTCTGGAACATTGAACTATGCCAATTGATTAACTCTTGTTTGCCCCTTTCTCTTCTGCACACTCTGACAACTGCTTTAAAGCTATTGTTGCATGATACAAAGAAAATTTCACACACACACACACACACAGACATGCAAACCTGTCTAACTACAAGTACACAATCGCAAATGTAATTAAAACAAATAAAATTCATGCTAAGTTAGGAACAAAAAGACAACTAATGAGAAAAGAAAATCAAACGATGAGAGTGATAACTGTCATTGGTTGGCTGCTTATGACAATATCAAAATGTCCCTCACAAAAATCAATCCATCCACAATGTTGTCCACACATGGAAAGAAAGCTTTAAAATTGTTTAAGAGTATCAAAATAGGAAGCACCAGTAAATCTATTGGATTATCACATTAATTTGGGTCTTTCTAAAGGATTTTGCAGACATTTGAATCAATTCATTGATTGAAGTCAAAGATGTGAGTGAATTCAAACTCAGGTCAAATCTTTGTACAGCCTCAGTATATAGTTGCCACTTGCTGGGTGATCCATTTTATTGGCATCCCTGTGTTATCAAAGTTAGCGAATTTCTGGAGAAACTGAGGTCCTGGTATTTGAGGACGTACCAGGTTTTTTTTTCCCTTTCAAACCTTTCCTGACTGCAGACAAATCTGGTGACAAAAGCAAAGATATTTAGGTTTGTAGCAGCCCAGGATACCTATCTATCTATCATCTATCCATGTATACATATATGTATTTGTGTGTGTGCGTGCGTGTGTGTATAAAAAATAAGTTGGACAATAATATTATATTAATTTTAAAATAAATAAATAAAATGTAGAAAACATTCTGGACAAATAACTGAAGAGGGCTTTCTATTAATGTAACATTTACATCAAGTAATTTTAGAGACTAAACCAGTGGTTTCCAACAGGGGGCCCACACCCCATAGGGGGAGCAATTTCATTTTTAATGAGGGCAATTTGAACCTTATTTAAACCAAGTTAATGGCCTTTTAGGCTTCCTCCACATGAGTAGCATTCACTTTTTGAGTAAAGTAAGAATTATATGTCACGGGGGTGGGGGGGGGGTGCATCAGGATTTTAGAGATGTTTAGGTGGGGCATGGCAAAAATGGGGTGGGAACCTCTGGTCTAAAGTGATGGAACTTGAAACATGAGCAAATATTCAGAGGGAAGCACAGGTCCCACATCCTCCCTTTATTCGTTGTATAGCATAGCTCTTGTTTCCCCTTATAAACACATCTTCTGCTATCTTCTATGAATTTATTGTCTTTATCGACAATTATTTTTGTTTTCTATTTATTTTGCAATGTCTTCATCATTGTAAATATAAATATTATGGCCAAAAATGTCATGGAAGTAATGATAAAAATAAATTTGGATTTTTCTTTGAAAAAAAGACAATGTATAAATTGCCTTTCCTCATCATCTTATGATTATTGCAAACTTTGGCACTAACTCAGGAGGAACAAAAGTTTCTTTCGGGCATTATTATGCCTATTTGTTTAACACATAAGTGGAAAGCAATCTCATGTTCTATCCTGCTCTGCTCTCTGCTGTCATATATCCCGCATTGGGTTCATGTTCAGAAGGCAAATGTATGCAGGGAAGAAACTTTTGTTGTATAGGAGTTCACACGGAGGTTCCTGTGTGTGTTTAATTTTAATTCACCTTAAGTATTAAAATTGCAGCAGGAAGTAGCACTTAGCTGGCTTTGGTTATTCTCAATAAATCTAATCAGGTTATATCTGGTTAATCCTTGGAGGAGACCTCAGCAGGATTTAGGCTAGGCTAGGCAGTTGAAATAAACATTCTGCAGGAAGGCATTGACAAATCTATATTATTGTCCGAAAAGATAAACAACTAACTTAATTAGGAGGAGACCTAATTTAGAAATGGAAAAAAAACACCTACTGGATGAAATACCTTGAAATAAAATACATCAGTGTAAGATAAATGGACTTCAGCTCCCAGAATTCTCCAGCCAGCATGCTGGCTTGGAATTTCTGGAAGTTAAAGTCCACATATTTTAAAGTTGCCAGAGTAGAGAAAGTGATAGCAATATGGTTAAATTCAAAGTGCAAAATCTGAATATTTTTATATTCAAGTGTTGTTCATTAATCTAAGCTGGTTGGGAAGAAAGAAAAACAGAAGTAAAATTGACTGCAATCTTAACAAAGCTAACTATAATTTGGGCTGCTATTTTCAATCTCAAAAGTGAATATTGCAGGGCTATTTGTGGGGGAGGAAGAATATGGCTGACCTTATAGTAAGCTTTACACCAACTGACTTGGCTAGACAATGGAATGCAGGGTAATCAGACATGCAAAGAAGCTGATTTTCTTTCTTTTCTGTTAATCAAAGGAAATCTATGTCTCAGTAAGAGGGACATCCTTTTCATTTTAACAGCTGGGATATTAGGAACATTTATTTTCTTCATCTCTCCAAACCCTACTTCATTTTAACACCTGAACAATAACATTCAGCACCTGAAAAGATCCCTCTCATCTTTTCTTATTCCCTCAATTAACTCACCTAATGAAAAATTATTGAAACTCCAAATGGTGATTTTATACAACCACCATTGACTGAATAAAAGTTATTGGTTCAACGGGTTTTGGATATTTGCCTTGTTTTCAACATGACTAATGTGTAGTCCTTCATGGAACTGCATCTACATGGAAGGAAGTATGCAGTGGGGTTACCCAAGGCTATGCCTTAGGCCCAGAACTCTTCAATATCTTCATCAATGACTTAGATGAGGGGATAGAAGGAATAGCCAATACTCAAGAAAATAGGCTCATGATTTAGAAGGATCTTGACAGACCTGGAAACTGGGCTCTATCTAACAAAATTAAATTCAATGTAGAGAAAAGTAAGGTTTTACATTTAGGCAAGAAAACCCAAATGCACAAGTATAGAATAGGTGGTACCTGGCTCAACAGTAGTAACTGCAAGAGGGATTTGGAGTTCTCATGGACAATCAGTTATATATGAGCCAATGTGTTGCAGCTGCCAAAAAAGACAATCCTAGGCTTCATTAATAGAGGGATAGCATCAAGATCATGTGAAATGTTAGTACTGCTTTAAAATGCCTTGGTAAGACCACACATGGAATATTGCATCCAGTTTTTATATATATTGAGACTCTAGAAAGGGTACAGAAAAGAGCAACAAAGATGATTAGAGGAATGGAAGCTAAAACATATGAAGAACGGTTGCAGAAATTGGGTATGTCTACTTTAATTAAAACAAGGACTAAGGGTGACATAATAGCAGTGTTTCAATATCTAAGGGGCTGCTACAAAGAAGAGGGGTCAACCTGTTCTCCAAAGCACCTGAAAGCAAGACAAGAAACAATGGATGGAAACTAATCAAGGAGAGAAGCAATCTAGAACTAAGGAAAAATTTGCTTACAGTGGGAAAATTAACCAGTGGAACAGCTTGCCTTCAGCAGTTGTGAGTGCTCCATCATTGGAGGCTTTTAAGAAAAGTCTGGACAGCTAATTTTTTGAAATGGTATAGGATCTCCTGCTTGTTCAGGGGGTTGGAAAGTCCCTTCGAACTCTATTATTCTGTTATTTCTGATGGTTTGTTGTTACTTTATACTATTCAGGAACACAGACCTTTATATAAAAAAAAACAGTACAAGTTCCTGTTCCAAATAGTCTGAAACAGAAACAGAGAAATGAGAGAAGAATACAGAAATGGGCATATTGTTGAACAGAGGGGGAACATGTCTTGTATTCATGTTTTGTTTTGTTTTGTTACAATAAAGCGTGGGAATAAGAGGACTGATTCCTTTGCTTCTCTAGAAGGTGAACTTTGAGTTGGGATTTAAAGGAAAGTGAGGTGGATTTGAAAGGCAGGTTTAGGCATCAGATCAGCACAGGAAAAATAAATCGGTAGAAGCTTTTTAAAGGTGTCTTTTGTGAGGTTGATGGTGTGGAAGTTACATATTCAGAAATCTCAGAAAGGAATAAATCAGGAGCATGTCAAATAACACAGGAACCCAAAGATCCAAAAGTGGAAAAGAGGAAAGCAATGCAAAAATTTAAAGAATAGAATCATATGGTTAGAAATCCATAAAGATCCTTTTATCCTCTAAAAGATGCACCAGCAGACATTTCAAATACTCTCCTAGGAAACAGGAAGACTGACAGAACTGGGAAGCAACCAACATGAAAGCCTAATTACTAGAGCTCAAGACTTAATTGGTTAATTGCTAATAACATATCTTGGATTTTATTAGAGTAATGGCTTTTGGGTAATTCTGAGGACCCAGATTGTTGGGGGCAATATGCTGACTCTCTGTAAACCGCTTAGAGAGGCCTGAAAGGCCTATGAAGCGGTATATAAGTCTACTGCTATTGCTATTGCTATTGCTATTGCTAATTAATTTTTAACATAGATTTATAAAGCTGTAAAAGGCATTCTGACTCCTTTCAATGGGAAATGTCTCATTGGGCCCTTTAATTTACATCATTGGTATGCAAATAACTTGCTTCTGGCATGTTCTGTTAGAATGCAATTCTGTGCAACTTACCTGTAAGTGCACTTACATTTAAATCTTCACATGGTAGCATTCATTATTATATCCACATTTTACATGCTTTGTTTTAATATCAGATTAAGTCTATTTTATTGCATTTTACTAGTCTATAAAACCCCTTGCTGTGATCAATGTGGTTTTCCTATGTCAATATTTATGTAAATGATATTAATAGTAACATTATTTAATTAGTCGATAGGTTTTAGGGCTACATGCAGAAAATTCAAAACAAATATAATGGAAAATACAAATGTCTTTGTTAATACTGAAGTGAGTCATGGTGGGATGAGTATTTCACACTGTGGTCCAACTACTCAGTTGGCATTAGACCTCAGTAGTATCTCAGATGTCGGGCAGGGACAATAGCAGAAAATATTGGAAAATGACATTGGACCAGCATATGTGAAACAAGCCACCCATCAGATAGCTAAAATTCAGGATTGGCATTTTGCATTGAAGCAAGAAATGAAGCCAGAAGAAATGGACTGGGAGAAATGCAGACATAAAATGTTCATACCCTGAACTGCTTAGTAGATTTGTAGTTATCAATATCCATGTAGGTGTTTGAACAGAGAACTTGCAGGGAGCGCTAGAATGGGGGAAATCAACTGTCTTCCAACTGCATTTTTTATTTTCCACTCTCTTGGATTCTCAATATTGACTCATTATGCCTATTGTTATATAAACTATCTCCACTCATACTTAAACTGACACAGAAGGGAAATGTATATTAAAACCACCTCTTATGAAACATGTTGCTTTCACAAAATATATATTCGGGTGCCTTAATATCCAGTCATTTCTCACCTGCTGTTCCCACAGAATGGTAGCTAAATGTAATAGAGCATTCTCAAGCTCTAAAAAGCCCACAACAAATCAGCAGTTTCGATGTGCCTTTTTGCTTCTGTTTTTTTTTTTTAAAAAAAAATGCATATTTCTTATTTTTTCTGTATTTGTTATTTGCCTGGAAATGGATGAGCTCTTGTTCATTGGGAATTAAACATCCAAACCAGACACTAGCTTTCTGATGTATTAGCCAAATTGTAGGAAAATGAAATTGCTGCTCTTGGAGGACATGAAAACAGCTGCAGAAGTTACAGATGTCACCGTACCAGCAAGAAGCGGGAGCATCTAACTTGAGTGCATAATGCATGAGAAGAAACACAAGCAAGGGGTGCCCAAAGAAGCTGTGAAAATCATTTCCAAAGAAGCAGATGTATGTGTTCTTATTGTGGATTTCAAGTGCAATGAATCATTTTTGAGATGATGTTGCTTTTGCCTTTTTCTATCCCCATTCCCAAACATCTGGTGTTTTAAGAAATAGCATTGATCATTCCTCTTTCAGAGATTGCCTCCCTTCAGAATATGCTTGCTTCAAAATAATAATAATAATAATAATAATAATAATAATAATAATAATAATAATAATAATAATAATAACAACTCCGCCGTTGCCGGTCCCAAGCCCGGATGAGAAAGGAGGAAGGTTGGGATCAGGTTGGCATCTGGTCCCGTAAAAAAAACCCCACCAACCCATACAATATGGTGAAAAAAACGAATAAGAATTCCATACCGCATCGGTCGTCGCGCGGGTTAACAAGGGCCGCGGCGGATGTTGGGGTCCCTGGACATCCGTCGACAAGTGGGCTACAAGTGGACCAGCCAACAAAACGACAAAAATATAGTGCAGATGAAAACCGTGCCATAATGGCCTGTTACTACAACTCAGAGCCAGAAAAAAGAGGATATTTAAAGCGAATGTATGAATTATGGAAACAACAATATCCAGATTCAAATGTTAGTGAACAACGACTAGCAGATCAAAGGCGATTTATTATATGGAATAAAGTGTTTAGTGAAGTTGAACATGAGGAAATTCAGGCAAATTGCAAAACCCAAAAAACAATATCACAAGCGGAAATAACTGATATTCAAGACACAACTAAAGACACTATAGTAGAACTCCCAGAAGAAGCTCTCGGGGAGGAAATAACATCACCACCACTAGAACCAGTTATCACTGAACCAACTGATGAACTAACTCAAAAACAAAAAGAATTGAAGGATAAGATCATGGAGCATTTTCTGCTTAATGAGGAAAGGCAACGTTTACCATCACTAAAAACTGTGCCTAAGAAAATTTTGGCCCCTATCATGAAAATGGTTAATGCAGTGTTTTCAACAATTGAACCGGGATCCATCTTGGAAACAAACCAGTTAATGTACAGCGCAGCTGTAATAGTCACTAATGAACTAGGCATTAAAATCAAAGTACCTAGTCACACAACAGAAAAAGCATCAAAGCCAAAGTGGAAAATCCGTCTAGAACAAAAAATCAAAAAATTAAGGGCAGATGCTAGTAACTTAAAGAACATGCATGAGCAACGGCTTAAAAACAACAAAATCATAGATCGGCTAATCAGAAGATATAGATTGGATACAAGAAACATCAATGAAGCTGTAGAGATTGTAAAACAGCAGATAACAGCAACAGCTAGAAAAATTGAAAGATATGAGGCACGAATCATCCAATATAAACAAAATCAGCAATTTCGATCAGACCAACGGCGTTTTTATCAAAGTCTTAATGTGAATGGTGACACCAAAAGTGAAAAACCAGAAAAGCAGGCCACAGTTGAATTCTGGAAAGAATTGTGGGAAAATGCAAAGGACTACAACAAGGAAGCAAAGTGGATACATGACTTTGAGAAAAGCATTGGCAACAAACAAATGCAAGTATTAGAAATAACAACTGAGATGATCAAAAATCGAGTTAAAAAGGTAAAGAATTGGACATCACCTGGAAAGGACCAATTACATGGTTTCTGGCTCAAATATCTGACCAGTTTACATGCAATATTGGCCAGGCAACTGAATGAAATTTTACAAAAGGGCCAAATTGATGAATGGTTGACAACTGGAAAAACATACTTGATTCAGAAAGATCCAACTAAAGGAACAACACCTGAAAACTATAGACCAATAACATGCTTACCAACAACCTTCAAATTACTCACAGGCATTATTGCAGATAACATGATGGATTATTTGGAAACAAACAACATCTTGCCAGTAGAGCAAAAAGGCAACAAAAGAAGGAGCAGGGGCACAAAAGATCAGCTTCTAATTGATAAAATGATATTAGAAAATTGTAAGAACAGAAAAACGAACTTGAATATGGTCTGGATTGATTACAAAAAGGCATTTGACTCACTGCCACATAGTTGGATCATAAAATGCTTAGAAACAACTGGCATTAGCAAAAATATTACATCCTTTACTGAAAAGGCAATGAAACAATGGAGAACTGAGTTGGCAGTAGGGAATGAGAGCTACGGAATGGTTAATATCAAGCGAGGAATTTTCCAGGGTGATTCACTTTCACCTCTTCTCTTCATCATCGCAATGATCCCACTATCAGTAATCTTAAAAAAAATGAAATTAGGCTACCAAACAGCCAAAAAAGCTGAAAAAATTTCGCATTTACTATATATGGATGATTTGAAACTCTATGGAAAGTCAGAAATAGAAATCCAATCATTGACAAATACAGTCCGAGTATTCAGCACCGATATTTCAATGCAGTTTGGCATGGAAAAATGCGCCACTGTATCCATAAAAAGGGGCAAAATCACTGCATCTGAGGGAATTGAAATGCCCAATGGCCAACTAATTAAATGCAAAGAAAATGAAGCCTACAAATACTTAGGCATTCTGCAGTTGGATAACATCAAGCATGGAGAAGTAAAAACTATTGTCAGGCGAGAGTACACCAACAGAGTTAGGAAAATTTTGAAATCTAAATTGAATGGTGGAAATACAATCAAGGCCATAAATACCTGGGCAATACCAGTTATAAGATACACAGCTGGCATAGTTAACTGGACACAAGCTGATTTGGACCTTTTGGACCGAAAAACCAGGAAACTAATGACAATGCACTACAGTTTACATCCACGTGGTGATACTGATAGACTATATCTGCCCCGAAAATCAGGTGGCAGAGGATTATTACAAGTGAAGCAAACAGTTGAAGAAGAAAAACATGCACTGGCTGATTATTTAAAAGAAAGTCAAGAACATCTATTAATCGAAGTAAAGAACAAAAATCTACTGAAGGCCCAACAGACAAAACAAGAATACAGAAAAGATGTGATAAAATCAAGAATGGAGAGTTGGCAGAACAAAGCACTGCATGGTCAATTTCTGGAAAAAATAAAAGATAAAGTGGACAGTGAACAAACTTGGTTATGGTTAAAAACAGGTACATTAAAGAAAGAAACAGAGTCACTAATCCTGGCTGCGCAAGAACAAGCTATCCGCACAAATGCCATTAAGGCCAAAATCGAAAAATCCTCTGATGATGCCAAATGCAGACTTTGCAAAGAAGCTGATGAAACTGTTGATCACATACTCAGCTGCTGTAAAAAAATTGCGCAGACTGATTATAAATTGCGGCACAATTCAGTAGCACAAATGATCCATTGGAATTTGTGCAAAAATTATAATATTAAAACAGCAACAAACTGGTGGGAACATCAGCCTGAAAAAGTCACCGAAAATCAGATGGTCAAGATCTTGTGGGATTTCCGTATACAAACCGACAAAATACTGGCGCATAATACACCAGACATCACACTGGTTGAGAAAAATAAGGTCACAATCATAGACATCGCAATACCAGGTGATAGCAGGGTCGCCGAGAAGGAACATGAAAAAATCGCAAGATACCAGGACTTAAAAATTGAAATTCAACGACTATGGCACAAACCAGCAGTGCTAATTCCAGTGGTAATTGGCACACTGGGTGCTATTCCAAAAGCACTGGAATTACATTTAAAACAGTTAAAAATTGACAAAATCACCATCAGTCAAATGCAAAAAGCCGCACTGCTTGGATCTGCACGCATATTACGAAAATACGTTACGACGTCCTAGGCCCCTGGGTGGGGCCCGACTAGTAACCAATGCCAAATCTGGCGAAACAACTGGCCGCTGTGATACAATTGTATAATAATAATAATAATAATAATAATAATAATAATAATAATAATAATAATAATAATAGTAATAATAATAATAATAATAATAACTCCGCCGTTGCCGGTCCCAAGCCCGGATGAGAAAGGAGGAAGGTTGGGATCAGGTTGGCATCTGGTCCCGTAAAAAAAACCCCTGCCAACCCATACAATATGGTGAAAAAAATGAATAAGAATTCCATACCGCATCGGTCGTCGTGTGGGTTAACAAGGGCCGCGGTGGATGTTGGGGTCCCTGGACATCCGTCGACAAGTGGGCTACAAGTGGACCAGCCAACAAAACGACAAAAATATAGTGCAGATGAAAACCGTGCCATAATGGCCTGTTACTACAACTCAGAGCCAGAAAAAAGAGGCTATTTAAAGCGAATGTATGAATTATGGAAACAACAATATCCAGATTCAAATGTTAGTGAACAACGACTAGCAGATCAAAGGCGATTTATTATACGGAATAAAGTGTTTAGTGAAGTTGAACATGAGGAAATTCAGGCAAATTGCAAAACCCAAAAAATAATATCACAAGCGGAAATAACTGATATTCAAGACACAACTAAAGACATTATAGTAGAACTCCCAGAAGAAGCTCTTGGGGAGGAAATAACATCACCACCACTAGAACCAGTTATCACTGAACCAACTGATGAACTAACTCAAAAACAAAAAGAATTGAAGGATAAGATCATGGAGCATTTTCTGCTTAATGAGGAAAGGCAACGTTTACCATCACTAAAAACTGTGCCGAAGAAAATTTTGGCCCCTATCATGAAAATGGTTAATGCAGTGTTTTCAACAATTGAACCGGGATCCATCTTGGAAACAAACCAGTTAATGTACAGCGCAGCTGTAATAGTCACTAATGAACTAGGCATTAAAATTAAAGTACCTAGTCATACAACAGAAAAAGCATCAAAGCCAAAGTGGAAAATCCGTTTAGAACAAAAGATAAAAAAATTAAGGGCAGATGCTAGTAACTTAAAGAACATGCATGAGCAACGGCTTAAAAACAACAAAATCATAGATCGGCTAATCAGGAGATATAGATTGGATACAAGAAACATCAATGAAGCTGTAGAGATTGTAAAACAGCAGATAACAGCAACAGCTAGAAAAATTGAAAGATATGAGGCACGAATCATCCAATATAAACAAAATCAGCAATTTCGATCAGACCAACGGCGTTTTTATCAAAGTCTTAATGTAAATGGTGACACCAAAAGTGAAAAACCAGAAAAGCAGGCCACAGTTGAATTCTGGAAAGAATTGTGGGAAAATGCAAAGGACTACAACAAGGAAGCAAAGTGGATACATGACTTTGAGAAAAGCATTGGCAACAAACAAATGCAAGTATTAGAAATAACAACTGAGATGGTCAAAAATCGAGTTAAAAAGGTAAAGAATTGGACATCACCTGGAAAGGACCAATTACATGGTTTCTGGCTCAAATATCTGACCAGTTTACATGCAATATTGGCCAGGCAACTGAATGAAATTTTACAAAAGGGCCAAATTGATGAATGGTTGACAACTGGAAAAACATACTTGATTCAGAAAGATCCAAATAAAGGAACAACACCTGAAAACTATAGACCAATAACATGATTGCCAACAACCTTCAAATTACTCACAGGCATTATTGCAGATAACATGATGGATTATTTGGAAACAAACAACATCTTGCCAGTAGAGCAAAAAGGCAACAAAAGAAGGAGCAGGGGCACAAAAGATCAGCTTCTAATTGATAAAATGATATTAGAAAATTGTAAGAACAGAAAAACGAACTTGAATATGGTCTGGATTGATTACAAAAAGGCATTTGACTCACTGCCACATAGTTGGATCATAAAATGCTTAGAAACAACTGGCATTAGCAAAAATATTACATCCTTTACTGAAAAGGCAATGAAACAATGGAGAACTGAGTTGGCAGTAGGGAATGAGAGCTACGGAATGGTTAATATCAAGCGAGGAATTTTCCAGGGTGATTCACTTTCACCTCTTCTCTTCATCATCGCAATGATCCCACTATCAGTAATCTTAAAAAAAATGAAATTAGGCTACCAAACAGCCAAAAAAGCTGAAAAAATTTCGCATTTACTATATATGGATGATTTGAAACTCTATGGAAAGTCAGAAATAGAAATCCAATCATTGACAAATACAGTCCGAGTATTCAGCACCGATATTTCAATGCAGTTTGGCATGGAAAAATGCGCCACTGTATCCATAAAAAGGGGCAAAATCACTGCATCTGAGGGAATTGAAATGCCCAATGGCCAATTAATTAAATGCAAAGAAAATGAAGCCTACAAATACTTAGGCATTCTGCAGTTGGATAACATCAAGCATGGAGAAGTAAAAACTATTGTCAGGCGAGAGTACACCAACAGAGTTAGGAAAATTTTAAAATCTAAATTGAATGGTGGAAATACAATCAAGGCCATAAATACCTGGGCAATACCAGTTATAAGATACACAGCTGGTATAGTTAACTGGACACAAGCTGATTTGGACCTTTTGGACCGAAAAACCAGGAAACTAATGACAATGCACTACAGTTTACATCCACGTGGTGATACTGATAGACTGTATCTGCCCCGAAAATCAGGTGGCAGAGGATTATTACAAGTGAAGCAAACAGTTGAAGAAGAAAAACATGGACTGGCTGATTATTTAAAAGAAAGTCAAGAACATCTATTAATCGAAGTAAAGAACAAAAATCTACTGAAGGCCCAACAGACAAAACAAGAATACAGAAAAGATGTGATAAAATCAAGAATGGAGAGTTGGCAGAACAAAGCACTGCATGGTCAATTTCTGGAAAAAATAAAAGATAAAGTGGACAGTGAACAAACTTGGTTATGGTTAAAAACAGGTACATTAAAGAAAGAAACAGAGTCACTAATCCTGGCTGCGCAAGAACAAGCTATCTGCACAAATGCCATTAAGGCCAAAATTGAAAAATCTTCTGATGATGCCAAATGCAGACTTTGCAAAGAAACTGATGAAACTGTTGATCACATACTCAGCTGCTGTAAAAAAATCGCGCAGACTGATTATAAATTGCGGCACAATTCAGTAGCACAAATGATCCATTGGAATTTGTGCAAAAATTATAATATTAAAACAGCAACAAACTGGTGGGAACATCAGCCTGAAAAAGTCACAGAAAATCAGATGGTCAAGATCTTGTGGGATTTCCGTATACAAACAGACAAAATACTGGCGCATAATACACCAGACATCACACTGGTTGATAAAAATAAGGTCACAATCATAGACATTGCAATACCAGGTGATAGCAGGGTCGCCGAGAAGGAACATGAAAAAATCGCAAGATACCAGGACTTAAAAATCGAAATTCAACGACTATGGCACAAACCAGCAGTGGTAGTTCCAGTGGTAATTGGCACACTGGGTGCTATTCCAAAAGCACTGGAATTACATTTAAAACAGTTAAAAATTGACAAAATCACCATCAGTCAAATGCAAAAAGCCGCACTGCTTGGATCTGCACGCATATTACGAAAATACGTTACGACGTCCTAGGCCCCTGGGTGGGGCCCGACTAGTAACCAATGCCAAATCCGGCGAAACAACTGGCCGCTGTGATACAATTGTATAATAATAATAATAATAATAAGAGCCAAGGTGGCGCAGTGGTTAAAAGCAGCACTGCAGGCTACTGCTAGATCAGCAGGTCAGCGGTTCAAATCTCACCGGCTCAGGGTTGACTCAGCCTTCCATCCTTCCGAGGTGGGTAAAATGAGGACCCAGATTGTTGGGGGCAATATGCTGACTCTCTGTAAACCGCTTAGAGAGGCCTGAAAGGCCTATGAAGCGGTATATAAGTCTACTGCTATTGCTATTGCTATTGCTATAATAATAATAATAATAATAATAATAATAATAATAATAATAGTAATAATAATAATAATAATAATAATAATAACTCCGCCGTTGCCGGTCCCAAGCCCGGATGAGAAAGGAGGAAGGTTGGGATCAGGTTGGCATCTGGTCCCGTAAAAAAAACCCCTGCCAACCCATACAATATGGTGAAAAAAATGAATAAGAATTCCATACCGCATCGGTCGTCGCGCGGGTTAACAAGGGCCGCGGCGGATGTTGGGGTCCCTGGACATCCGTCGACAAGTGGGCTACAAGTGGACCAGCCAACAAAACGACAAAAATATAGTGCAGATGAAAACCGTGCCATAATGGCCTGTTACTACAACTCAGAGCCAGAAAAAAGAGGATATTTAAAGCGAATGTATGAATTATGGAAACAACAATATCCAGATTCAAATGTTAGTGAACAACGACTAGCAGATCAAAGGCGATTTATTATACGGAATAAAGTGTTTAGTGAAGTTGAACATGAGGAAATTCAGGCAAATTGCAAAACCCAAAAAACAATATCACAAGCGGAAATAACTGATATTCAAGACACAACTAAAGACACTATAGTAGAACTCCCAGAAGAAGCTCTCAGGGAGGAAATAACATCACCACCACTAGAACCAGTTATCACTGAACCAACTGATGAACTAACTCAAAAACAAAAAGAATTGAAGGATAAGATCATGGAGCATTTTCTGCTTAATGAGGAAAGGCAACGTTTACCATCACTAAAAACTGTGCCTAAGAAAATTTTGGCCCCTATCATGAAAATGGTTAATGCAGTGTTTTCAACAATTGAACCGGGATCCATCTTGGAAACAAACCAGTTAATGTACAGCGCAGCTGTAATAGTCACTAACGAACTAGGCATTAAAATTAAAGTACCTAGTCACACAACAGAAAAAGCATCAAAGCCAAAGTGGAAAATCCGTCTAGAACAAAAAATCAAAAAATTAAGAGCAGATGCTAGTAACTTAAAGAACATGCATGAGCAACGGCTTAAAAACAACAAAATCATAGATCGGCTAATCAGAAGATATAGATTGGATACAAGAAACATCAATGAAGCTGTAGAGATTGTAAAACAGCAGATAACAGCAACAGCTAGAAAAATTGAAAGATATGAGGCACGAATCATCCAATATAAACAAAATCAGCAATTTCGATCAGACCAACGGCGTTTTTATCAAAGTCTTAATGTGAATGGTGACACCAAAAGTGAAAAACCAGAAAAGCAGGCCACAGTTGAATTCTGGAAAGAATTGTGGGAAAATGCAAAGGACTACAACAAGGAAGCAAAGTGGATACATGACTTTGAGAAAAGCATTGGCAACAAACAAATGCAAGTATTAGAAATAACAACTGAGATGATCAAAAATCGAGTTAAAAAGGTAAAGAATTGGACATCACCTGGAAAGGACCAATTACATGGTTTCTGGCTCAAATATCTGACCAGTTTACATGCAATATTGGCCAGGCAACTGAATGAAATTTTACAAAAGGGCCAAATTGATGAATGGTTGACAACTGGAAAAACATACTTGATTCAGAAAGATCCAACTAAAGGAACAACACCTGAAAACTATAGACCAATAACATGCTTACCAACAACCTTCAAATTACTCACAGGCATTATTGCAGATAACATGATGGATTATTTGGAAACAAACAACATCTTGCCAGTAGAGCAAAAAGGCAACAAAAGAAGGAGCAGGGGCACAAAAGATCAGCTTCTAATTGATAAAATGATATTAGAAAATTGTAAGAACAGAAAAACGAACTTGAATATGGTCTGGATTGATTACAAAAAGGCATTTGACTCACTGCCACATAGTTGGATCATAAAATGCTTAGAAACAACTGGCATTAGCAAAAATATTACATCCTTTACTGAAAAGGCAATGAAACAATGGAGAACTGAGTTGGCAGTAGGGAATGAGAGCTACGGAATGGTTAATATCAAGCGAGGAATTTTCCAGGGTGATTCACTTTCACCTCTTCTCTTCATCATCGCAATGATCCCACTATCAGTAATCTTAAAAAAAATGAAATTAGGCTACCAAACAGCCAAAAAAGCTGAAAAAATTTCGCATTTACTATATATGGATGATTTGAAACTCTATGGAAAGTCAGAAATAGAAATCCAATCATTGACAAATACAGTCCGAGTATTCAGCACCGATATTTCAATGCAGTTTGGCATGGAAAAATGCGCCACTGTATCCATAAAAAGGGGCAAAATCACTGCATCTGAGGGAATTGAAATGCCCAATGGCCAACTAATTAAATGCAAAGAAAATGAAGCCTACAAATACTTAGGCATTCTGCAGTTGGATAACATCAAGCATGGAGAAGTAAAAACTATTGTCAGGCGAGAGTACACCAACAGAGTTAGGAAAATTTTGAAATCTAAATTGAATGGTGGAAATACAATCAAGGCCATAAATACCTGGGCAATACCAGTTATAAGATACACAGCTGGCATAGTTAACTGGACACAAGCTGATTTGGACCTTTTGGACCGAAAAACCAGGAAACTAATGACAATGCACTACAGTTTACATCCACGTGGTGATACTGATAGACTATATCTGCCCCGAAAATCAGGTGGCAGAGGATTATTACAAGTGAAGCAAACAGTTGAAGAAGAAAAACATGCACTGGCTGATTATTTAAAAGAAAGTCAAGAACATCTATTAATCGAAGTAAAGAACAAAAATCTACTGAAGGCCCAACAGACAAAACAAGAATACAGAAAAGATGTGATAAAATCAAGAATGGAGAGTTGGCAGAACAAAGCACTGCATGGTCAATTTCTGGAAAAAATAAAAGATAAAGTGGACAGTGAACAAACTTGGTTATGGTTAAAAACAGGTACATTAAAGAAAGAAACAGAGTCACTAATCCTGGCTGCGCAAGAACAAGCTATCCGCACAAATGCCATTAAGGCCAAAATCGAAAAATCCTCTGATGATGCCAAATGCAGACTTTGCAAAGAAGCTGATGAAACTGTTGATCACATACTCAGCTGCTGTAAAAAAATCACGCAGACTGATTATAAATTGCGGCACAATTCAGTAGCACAAATGATCCATTGGAATTTGTGCAAAAATTATAATATTAAAACAGCAACAAACTGGTGGGAACATCAGCCTGACAAAGTCACAGAAAATCAGATGGTCAAGATCTTGTGGGATTTCCGTATACAAACCGACAAAATACTGGCACATAATACACCAGACATCACACTGGTAGAGAAAAATAAGGTCACAATCATAGACATCGCAATACCAGGTGATAGCAGGGTCGCCGAGAAGGAACATGAAAAAATCGCAAGATACCAGGACTTAAAAATTGAAATTCAACGACTATGGCACAAACCAGCAGTGGTAATTCCAGTGGTAATTGGCACACTGGGTGCTATTCCAAAAGCACTGGAATTACATTTAAAACAGTTAAAAATTGACAAAATCACCATCAGTCAAATGCAAAAGGCCGCACTGCTTGGATCTGCACGCATATTACGAAAATATGTTACGACGTCCTAGGCCCCTGGGTGGGGCCCGACTAGTAACCAATGCCAAATCCGGCGAAACAACTGGCCGCTGTGATACAATTGTACAACAACAACAACAACAACAACAACAACAACAACAACAACAATAATAATAATAATAATAATAATAATAATAATAATAGCAGGTTGATTTCTAAAACAAAACTCCAAATAAACCAAGGGTTTGAGCTGAAAATTAAATCTTGACATTAATTCCAAAATATCTTGATTGATTCAGATCTGCTCCTTGTTTTGAAAGATGTATCTCTTCGAATAGGTCATTTCAACAAATCATCAAATCACCAAATCAAATCTTTGCACAGAACTACTAAGTGCAGTAAATGAATGATGTCCTAGTAATCCCAGCTAAATTGTTTTTGTTTTAAAGCACTTGTATTGTGATTTACATGGACTTGACTATTCTAAAGTGGATTTACTCGGGTCCAATTTGAATATATGTCAGGCCTGCAGCCATATTCCTTTTGGATCTTTGGCCTGCCACATTTTCTATTATTCTACTATCCCCTTTCTATTGTGGGAAAATGGGAGGGGGTATAGTACAGAGTTAAATGCTATGTAGCCAAAATAAAATTCCTTTTCAGAAAGCCAAGTTCACATGACTCCACCAAGCCATGCCTACCAAGCCACGCCCACAGAACCGATAGGGGAAAAAATTGAAATTCACCACAATAGAAGCTGCTGTACAGATGTTTCCTTGTCTAAATAAGGTAAAGAAAGTTACTGTTTCTGGTTTCAGTTTCTAAGGTTCAGTGTACGGTTAAAAGGTAAAGGTTCCCCTCGCACATATGTGCTAGTCATTCCTAACTCTAGGGGGTGGTGCTCATCTCCATTTCAAAGCCAAAAAGCCAGTGCTGTCCGAAGATATCTCCTTGGTCATGTGGCCGGAATGACTAAACTCCAAAGGAGCACAGAACGCTGTTACCTTCCCACCAAAGGTGGCTCCTATTTTTCTACTTGCATTTTTTACATGCTTTCGAACTGCTAAATTAGCAGAAGCTGGGACAAGTAACGGGAGCTCACTCCATTACACAGCATTAGGGATTCGAACTGCCGAAGTGCCAAACTTTCTGATCGACAAGCTCAGTTTCTTAGCCACTGAGCCACTGCATTCCTCAGTGCATGGTTAGATGAACCATAAGGTATTATTACAACAGCTATTAATTGGCAGAAATGTAGATTACAAATCCTGAGATTAAAGAAATTAATCAACAATAAAGAATTTCTAACAGAAGTTGAAATTTTTTTATAAATGCTACACTGGAGTAGGTTTCCCAAATGGGAAAATCTGTTTAGGAATTCATGCAAGAAAATGAAATGTGAATGTGAATTGCAGAGCATATGATTTCAAAATACTTGGGGACATATTCACACATGTGAACATATGTTTTGCTAAGATATGTTTGCTCATGCCAGACAATAATCAAAATCCAAGGGAATAAGTTAGACTTATGTGAATTGTTCAAGTTGCCGTTTAAATTGTCAGTATGATTAACTGATTCAGTTCAAATTGTTAGTTTGACATGATAAAATGATGGTGTACATATGCAAAAATCCAAATGTGCCCGAGTCAATACATTGAATGAAGTTGACAATAGGCTTTGAGGTTTTGACTTGAACAGATGATATGAGTAAATTATTTTTATTCTAACTTTGCACATCTCTAAGAAAAAGTGCTACTGCATTTTCTCTGCTACAGAAATGTCTTTTTTGCAGTTTTCCTTGCACAAAATATTTCTTTGCAAGAGACCATTATAACACTCCTTGAACTGCTGCAATTGTTTCTGCCATTTGCCAGAACAACAAGTAAAAGGAGGATAGATGTGGCAAAGAAGTGGAGTTTAATGGAACACATATGTAGTGTCCAAATATTAGAGTGTGCAGTAGCATCCGTGGCTGGAGGAAAATGGATTTGATAAAAACTACAATATTCTACCATAATAGAATAACAGAGTCCAAATCCCTGCTCTGGCAGAAAGGCCTCTACCATTTCAGACACATGGTTGTCCAATGTCTTCTTAAAAACTTCCAGTGTTGATGCATTCACAACTTCTGGAGGCAAGTTGTTCCACTGATTAATTATTCTGTCAGGAAATTTCTTAGTTCTAGGTTGCTTCTCTTGATTAGTTTCCTTCCATTGCATCTTGTCCTACCTTCAACTTTGGAGAATAGGTTGACTGCCTTTCCTAATATATGTGACACAACAAACATAAATTTCTAAAACAACCTACTGTTTTAACAGTGTAAGCTAATGAGGAAGGTTTTACCTCTCCCTTTCCCATTTCCTTTACTTTCATTATGGTTTCAGGTAGACACTCATGATGGAGATTTTAGATATGAAAGCTTTTTTTAAACTGCTTTGGTGAATTGAACACTCTTAAGAGTTTATCTTGTTTAAAAAAGCATTTTCTTCTTTGGGGTTTCAATGTTGGGGTATGGAATAGTTCATTGTTCTGCCGATTGCTGTTATACTTTGGTTCAACACAACATCAATACACTAGTGTTTTTCAACCTTGGGAACTTTAGGTTGCATAGGGAATTCTGGGAGTTCACTTATCTTAAAGTTGCCAAGGTTGTGAAACATTGCTCTCTATACAAAGAAGAGACAAAAAAGAAAATCAACAGTGGGATAGTGGGATTTCAGATTTAGAGCTCTAAATCAATCTTGACTGATAATATCAATCACTTCTCTGTCTTTAATAGCATCCCAACCCTTTCTTTTTTTTTGTAATCCTGAAAGGACACACTGGTTGCTTAATTTTAAAGCAATTACTTTATCTTCTGAAAAACTAGCAGTCCTCTGGCATTTTGTGAGAACATGATAGCTGATACAGAAACTAGATTAAGTAAGTGATGTTAGAAAAGATATACTTATCATAAACGGAACATAAAATGAAGATTAGGAATGTTTTTATATTTTATTATTGGAAACTAAATTTACCCCCATGCACCAAGTCTAAGGAAAAGTTTCTTCAACTTTAAATTAATTTGGTCTGATTTATTCTTTGGATCTTCTGAACATGGTGCATCTTTATGTGCAAAAAAACCCCAAACACATTTCAGTTTTGTTTCCTCCCTCCTCCCATGAACTTTGAAAGTTAGAAAACACTTTGAAAAAATGCATATATTTTCTCTTTGGCCTTTTCAAGCCAAATAAAATGGATCCTTAGAGATTGCTGCTTTGTACCTGATTGAAGTTTGAATTTAACCCATACCAATTGAAATGAATGAATGAACGTGCGACAATACTAAACTGTTATTCGTATAGTTTGGGACTGCATTTAATAATAATTTCATATTTTCTGAGACTGACTAAATAGGAAATGATTGGCAAGTCTTCTACAGTAGTTCCACTGAAACTGAGTAAGAATAGTACAAGGCTTTATTACACCAGCCTATCATTCGATATAGTGAAACTTGAAAAAAAAGAACTTCCTGATGGAAACTATCCAAACAAATATCTTCATTAAACTGCTTCAACCAGTTCCTTTCCATTACTTCCTTAGCATTCTGCAAATTTTTTATGCTTGAATCTATGTGTCTGCCTCCTTCTTTACCATCTCAAGATCTTATGTTTCTTCCAGCCAATGCATTGTCTTTATTGCTCATAGGAACATATGAGCTTAAGAACATAAGAAGTTCAGGTTACTTCACTCTCACAAGAAGGATTTTATTTTTTGAACTATAATATGCCTTTGTAGGGAAAGAATATATAAGCATAAAATGATTGCTGTGGACCAGGTCATAAGTCTCTTCAGCCTTACATTTTTTATTCCAAAGTGACCAACCAAATGGTCACCATGTTCCCCAGCAAATGGGATTTACATGCATACTGACTCTTAGAAGGGAGACAATACCCTGCCTTCATGATTAGATGCTATTGATGTCCTCTTCAGATTTGTATAATTCTCTTTCAAAGACAATGAAGCAGGCAGCTAGCACTATATCTTGTAGCATTACTATGTGCTGCATAAAACCTTCTATCTGCCTTGGCCCTCTCACCATTGAGTTTCAAATGGCATAGCTGTACTTAACAAATTTATTACTGAAAATCACACAGTGATGCTTTCCCTCATGATAAGATAATTGTGAGAGATCATTTATTTTGGCCAAATTATTTGTGCCTGACCAAACTAGCCCTCCCCCAATGAAGATAAATATAATGATTTCAACTCCATCAATATACATTAATTTTATTCTTAACTGGAATCTTACTTACCTGAACATTGAAGCCAAAGAATAACATATATAGCCCACTTTTCCTTAAGAGCTATCTCAAATTTGGTGGAGAATCCTTGATGTATATGGGAATATCCTCAGAAGGCGGGGGGAAGAGCCACAATCAGGGGAACATTTGAATAAGAGTCAGTTTAGCCTGCAGTAGGAATGTGGGCATGTGAAACATCTCTGAAGTTGTGATGGTGTGGGGGAATGACCTTGAGAAATAGGACAACTGGATGCAGCCAAGGGAACTGTCAGTTATAAGATGTCAGTTAGCCTGCAGCAGGAATAGGATCAGGCAAGACTCTCATAAGAGACCCTCCTTAGTTTCCTGGACTATAAAAGAAATGGGGGGAAAATATAATTTCAGACTTGCAAGATTCTGTTGATCTAAATTTATAATAAAATATACTTTTTTTCATCTGGGGGTGTTTTTTGTCTGAATTATCATGGAACTTTGACATCTCCCACCACAATCCGTAGAGTAAATTTCAACATTCAATAGCAGTTTAATGGCTAATAATTACACCAAATGATTGCACTGTTTAGAACAAGAATCTACAGAAGACAGAGCTGAAAAATAGGTCACCATTGTCTGGAAGACTTTTGACCCAAAAGCACTACCTTGATTTAATAATGATTAAGAGCCTCACATTTATACGTAACAACATCTATAGAGTAGCTATATTGTCCCATGCCAATGCAGTTGCGAATATGTCAGTCACATGGACACACTTATCTTATATACCTTTTTCTATTGGAATAATATGTCAATTAGAAGTGAAGATTCTGTTGTATGCCAACAAACTTTTCTTAAATTATGAACATATGATATTAATATGAACTAGTATAATTTAGGCATTAAGTAATGACCTAAAATATATGGGGCTATTTATACCGATTAACTTGCAATTCAATTTCACTGTCCCAAATGAGTATAGGAATGTTCCCCAAATATTCTAATTGGATAGTTGTCACTAGGATATTTCCCTAAAATGAATCAATCAAATCCTTCTGTTTTAGAACCCCAAGTTCTTTAAGTACTGAACCTCTCGTTTTCATTACCAAATTGGCATGTTTATGCATGGCAGCTCCATTGTTTCCAGGTTACTGTGAATAATTGAGAGAGTTTATTTGTTTATATGTTGGAAAAAGTAACATTATTCAATTGACCCAACCAGAACTCTTAGCACCTTCATGATCCTACAACACAATTGCTTTCATTAGATCTCTGTTTTCTAACATCCAGATTTTTATATTGATTGAAAGTTCCAAACACTAAAACTTTTCCTAGAGGACTTACAGCAGTCATTATGTTTTTGATTGCCCCAAATGCCTACTGTGGTTTGGGTCTGACTGCTACAGAATCAAAATTGTCATTTAAGGATTCACTCCACGCTGTGCCTAATTAGCCATCTGATTTGTTTGGCAGCATAATGAATTTTGGAGGCAAATGAATTTTGGGTAAGTGCAAATGAGACTGGACTGGATAAAACTGCTTAAACATCTCACCCAGGTGAAGTTGTTACTCTTGTCATAGCAGGTCCTCATAGTTTAGATTTAAGCTTAAAAAAAAAAAGAGCAGCCAAGTTAGGCTTACTCTTCTAGAGCAAAACAGTAGCCTGTTTTCTCTATATGTTGCTGCACTAAGTTTAAACCTTCCTCACTATTTCTGGCCAATAGCAATATGGATAATTAAGAAGAGCTTTAAGATCAGGACAAAAATCCACTCATACTAGCCAAGTATACTAGGAAGGTTCTAACAGGGAAATATTCTAGGAAGGTCTGAACAAGGAAAAATAGTTTTATGAGAAGAATACATTTTCCACATGTACCATACTATTTTTAATGGCTATGTTTTACTGGAATTTGTTCTACATTATTTTATATTATATTATTTTATAGTATAGTATCAGAGGGACGTGGTGACTCAGCGGCTAAGATGCTGAGGTTGTCGATCAGAAAGGTTGGCAGTTTGGTGGTTCAAAATCCTAGTGCCGTGTAATGGAGTGAGCTCCCATTACTTGTCCCAGCTTCTTCAGTTCAAAAACATGTAAAAATGCAAGTAGAAAAATAGGAACCACCTTTGGTGGGAAGTTAACAGTGTTCCATGCGCCTTTGGCATTTAGTTATGCTGGCCATATGACCATGTAGACATCTTCAGACAGTGCTGGCTCTTTGGCTTTGAAGCAGAGATGAGCACCACCCCCTAGTGTCAGGAGCAATTAGCACATATGTGTGAGGGGAACCTTTGCCTTTACCTTAGAATCAGAGGTGGTATTCAGCAAGTTCTGACCAGTTCTGGAGAACCAGTAGCGGAAATTTTGAGTAGTTCAGAGAACCAGTAAATACCACCTCTAACTACCCCCACCCCCATCTATTCTCTGCCTCCCAAATTCCAGCTGATCAGGAGGGAATGGGAATTTTGCAGTATCTTTCCCCTAGAGTGGGGTGGGAATGAACGTTATACAGTATCCTTCCCTGCCATACCCACCAAGCCATGCCATGTCAATTAAGACATGTCTATAGAACTGGTAGAAAAAAAATTGAATCCCACCACTGCTTAGTATGTATTTTATTGCTGTCTTTACTGCTGTGAGATCCTTTGGCACAGGAGATGAGAATTAAGTATATCAATAAATGAACCAAAGAAATCATGCTATTAGCAATTGATATTTATGCATGCTGCCTGCGATTCAGAAGATAGTATACAGCTTTCAAGATGCTAGTGAATGATGATTCTATATTCCATGAATTTTATCAGTCTCTGTTTAAAAAAATATCTGATTTCTGATCATCATTGCTATATATAATGGGAGTAAATTTGACAGTTTTAACCATGTATTCCAAGTGTAGAAAGTTAGCACCAACCCCTCTCCTAGAAGAATGAAATATTTTAGGAAATATTAAAAAGACAGAATATTTCCATTAAAAGAGAAATAGAAATCTTAAGCAGAAATTCAGTCCCAGGTCCCTGCCCCCATAAGATATTTTACTTATCTACAAAACAAAACACTTTCACCCTCAGGATATAATAGGACTAGCCCTCTACCCATCTCACCACATGGCAGCTGGGAAGATTCATCACCCAGCAAAGTTCAACCAAGCCTGGGACTCAAGATCACCTACAAAGTTACCCCTGCATAGCTCCCTGGTAATCTGACAACCAATCAGAATACATGCCCTTGCCACAGGAACAGGAAGTTAAAATTGAAAGCCCAAAAGGAGGATCTCTCTCTCTCTCCTCCCTTCCTTCCTCCCCCCCTCTCCCCGTGCTCATTTGCCCATGACCCAAAAACCCCATGTGGTCCTGTCCACCATTAAACTATCTTTCCAACAGCCTTCATGTTTTCAGTGTCTTTTTCCCTACTTGAACTGAACTCAGATGGACATTTCTTCCAACACAAACATTCATTTTTTATCAGTCTCTTACTTTGAATGGATGAACCCAAAGCAGAATTTTAATAACTCGAGAAAAGGAGAAGCTTCTAAATACACATTCTATTTTTTTATGTCTTAATCATGTCTCCTTTTACCCATTGTTGTTCAAAATGTCCCATACATTGCCAACATTTATTTTAGGGGACTTTTCCCCAATACTCTTATTATTTCTACTGGCATTTCTAGCATGTTTTTGAGCTCTACAATATCCCTTTGGGGTGTGGTAATCAGAATGTAAACAGCAATCAAAGTGTAGTAGCATCATTGATTTAACAAAGGACAATATTATGTTTGTATCCATTTGTATGTTAATTCTTGCCCTAACACTTCTAAGCCTGGAATTTCCTTCTTCTTTCTTACTGTGTCGGGATTAACATTTTCATTGAATGGCCTGAATGACTGCTATTCCTGATCAGTGATTGTCATTTCGGATCCTAATAATGTATATACATAGTAATTTTAGAGTTAACATGCATCATTTGCATTTTCCATTTTCAGACTCCTTCACCAATTTAGGAAGATCTTTTGGATACAATGATGGGAGGTGTTAAGAAAAAGTCTGGAGTGACACAGGTACCCTGTTGAAAAGCATAAGAGCTGTCCTCTTACACAAAGCAAATATTTAAAACTTCAGATTTGTGGAATAAAAGCAATATTTATACTGTGTAGGTAAGTATGGACACCCTTCGGCTTCAGTGAGCAAGAGTAGCCTGCAGTAGTCTTTATGCAAAAATTATTATACATAAACTTGGGATCAACACTGCTTATTGAGTGGATTTATATTTCCATTTGGTAGAAAATACAATTCTTTTTGTGAAGGTTTACATATCTCTAAGGTATATCAAACCCTGCATTAATCTCAACAAGCAGGGTCTGTGGAATGGAGTGCAAAGGAAATAATAATTTCAGTAAAGTGGAATATTTGTAGCTCAAAACTGAACTGAGGTGTCCTTGGCGCTCTCTGAGCTTGGTTGTTTTCTTGCAGACATTCCATTATCCAAACTTGGTAACATTTTCAACTAACACTGATGATATTACCGAGTTTGGATAATGAAATGTTTTCAAGAAAACAATCAAGCTTCGAAAGCACCAAATAATGTTTTTTCTGTCACTACTTTGTAAATGTTTGAAATGTAGGATTTATTCAGAAATTATTCTACATCATGGGTTTGAGGCTGAGGGAAACCAATTTTTTGCCTAAATATCGTATTCTGGGGCAGTCCCAGTATTATTTTTATTGTAAATCTGGAAGACTACAAGGTGAAGGAGACTGAGCTGGACTGGATTGATAACCTTTTTGATAGAAATTTTGGGGAGAGGGCATGAGAGAAGGCTCTGGAATGCTTTTTACTCTTTTTGGGTGAAAGGAGGAATTCTGGCAAATCATTCTGTTTGATGAAGATGATAAAACAATTCTATTTTTCTTCCAGCTACTTGGGTAAGCATGAAGAGAATTAGGGGATGATATGGTAAATGTTTGGATGTAGTAAATAGTTTCTGCCTATACCACCAAATCTGGTTGTGCCTCATATAATGTCATTTGTATGGATCTAGAAGGTATGCCTTTTTTTAAAGGCATCTACCCTATGGAAATCCTCCCTGCAGAGATCTGGATAGCTGTCTACATTTCAGGTAATAAATGCTTGCATACTTGTCCTGGTACCTAGATCCAGCAGTTATTTTGGTGAAGTGCCATCTAGTGTGTGATGGGGCCATTTGACTGGAGGGACAAAGAATTAAGATTGGGATTGATGAATGTTGTCAGGAAGAAAATGGCAGGCAGTGACATCAGGGTTGTGATGGACATGGGGAAATATGGTGGGATATAGGAACTGGTCTATCTCCAGAAAGACTTGATAATGATAATGATGCTAATTTCTAGTCTCCTGTGTTTGTTTTGAGAGATAATCATTAAGATTTATGGGCTCCTGGTCTTCATCTGCTGTTAGTTAATGCATGGTTTGCCTATAATAATTCTTTGGCTGTTCTATTCTGCTGAAAGATGCATATTACAACAACTGTGTGAAGTAGGTTGTCCCAAGGCTAGATCATTGTCTCAATGTCATCAATAAACCTCTGTGGCAAAGGTGTGCTACAAGATATACCTCCCTGCTTTTAGAATCCATCTTCTTAAGTACTGCATCATATCAACTGCCTATAATTATAATTTCCCAAAGTTGGAATTTATCACTCAATAGTATAGGACAAACCTAAAGATAGAAGTGGCCTTATCTATAGAGGGTCCACTGCCTTTACCTGCCTGTATTTATATATAATTCATGACCTTCTCTTTGTTTTAATTAATTCTCTGAAACCCTAGGAAATATTGCTAGCTTTTTCCCAATAACTGCATTCATCTCCAAACCCCAAACCCCCCTATGGCAATGATATTAGCTCTCTGAAAAGTTGGTTAGCTATCACTGTTTGCAACTTATGGTTCTCCTGTTGGAATAGTTTGATGTACAAAAAAGAATGTTTAAGAAGCCCCAAGTATTTCTGGCAGCAAGAATATAAAATAAAGCATGAACAACAAACATTCCATATTAAATGTCAATGCATACATTGTTCTCTACAGCTGGCTGTCAAGGGGAATAAAGTGTGTGGAAGATTGCGCTCTTTGTTAAGGTTACACAGCTTGACTCAGCTAATAAAGGTTGATTGTATGGGATTAGGAGCAATGGAAAACGCATTTTAATGAATAATATTTTCAAATAGCACAAAGGAGAACCACTAGTGGGGTTAACTATTTGCATCATCAATCTGCTGTGCTTAGGTTTAGTTCTTTAGAACCCCATAACTTCTTTTATTTTATTTTTTTGAAAAAAATTACAAGTATTTTAAATATGTTTTATTAAATCTGAAAAGGATGGTGGTACTACTAGAATTATGTTTTCACAGATAATTCCTTTTATACAGCAAGTAAGTAGCTGGGAACAGTTAAAAGACCCAGAAAACCTTCCAGTTAGGTTGTACATCTCTGATCAATTCTCACAATCCAAAATGGTATATATAGTAGATGAACAAGTAAATAGCTTATAAATACTAACTTTATCATTTTTCCCCCTTTAGGGATATATTGTTTAAGCCAATTGGCTATTATTAAGATAGAGATTAGTTTAAGTGGAAGAAGACACAAGTTCGTTAAGCAAAAGGTAATTATTATTACCTAGCAGTATTTTTATAACCACAGACTAAATGCTATAATCTTATGATATTTCCCTGAGATAAACTCCTGCTCTCAATTCAAAAGACATATATAGAGCAATATTAAAATGATCCATATTTTATAATAGCCATGAAGATATGAGTATGAGATTTGAGCTGTATAGGAAAACCAGATTTCATATCATTTCATGTGCATTTAGCTGCAGATCAAATTATTGGATTTTCCCCATGTTTATGGACTATTCCAGTCTTCCGGGCCATCATTTTCACTAGAAACTTTGTTTTCCTACAAATTCAGTTATTTTCTTTCAGATGGAACATACTGTACTAAGTAACCTATGAATGTAAGATGATCCAAGAGATTTGATTTTTTTAAATTTAAATTATTATTATTAATCTTTCAAGATAATAGCCATATCAAGGAAGCGATGTGCTTTTTGTCTGGGGCTGAAAAATTGTCCCTGAAAATGAAGCTATAAAGGCTGTCCTGGTGGCTTATCAGAGAGTGTCAATTCCTAGGATATTTTCCCAACCCCAGATTGAAAAACCATGGTAGAAGTTGTACTTTTTAGCAGCTTGATGTGGCTTATCTGACAAATGTCATGCCTCAAAAGCCAACTGAAGCCGATAAGATATGGCAGCTGCCTTCTGCCTCTGTGGCTTGCCTTGGCTGGAAACAGTCATAGTTCTTTTGCTTTTCTTTTAAAAAATCTTTCAAACAAGGAGGTCTATATCCACTCATTGCTTTGCAGATAATCCGAAGTTTTCCTTACTTTTCTTTCCCTGCATATTCCAGATTTGCTTCAGATTAGCCTAAAGCTTTCCCAAGTTGATTTGTATGAGCCCTTGTAGATACAGGGAAAAAAATTACAGCAGCCCATCAAAAGAAGAAGCTCTTTTTCTAGAAGAATGGCTTGGTTGAATCCAAATCTTAAATTATTGTAGATGGTTCATATTTTTACTTGGTGATTAAGACTATATCTTATTATTTAAGAGGCATTCCAGTTTGAGAGAACATATTCAACTCTGGTGGTTTAGCCCCAAAGTGCTTTTTCAAAAGACCACTGGATTTTTTTTCTTTGAAGATGTTTCACTTTTCATTCAAGAAGCAAAACATCTTCAAAGAAAAAAAAAGTCCAGTTGCCTTTTGAAAGAGCAGCCTTGGGACAACCAAGAACCTGAATGACTGAGAATCTACATAGACATCTAGTAACTTTAATATTGGATGAAAACTGGCCAGATTCAGTTTCCAGGGGTATCTGCATGGAAGAGGCACAAAATATGCAAGATGGAAAAGAAGTCTTGTCATCCAAGCATTGTCTCCTTTGTATATGCATGCAACATGGTTACATGTACAACAAAGGCAGGACCAGTAGTAGGTTGTGGATCCCATAGCAACCGGTACGCTGCGACAGGGCCAGGGGTCTTTATCGGGCATGCATGCTGTGCACGCATGCACATGCCACTGCCCAGTGACACTCAGCTGCTCAGCGGAGGTCACGCAGGCACCACATGCTGTGCACATGTATGCAATTGGCCTGTTGCGTCAAAAAGCGGTAAGGAACGCAGGCGGGCAGGTTGGCCAAACGAACCACCATTCTGGTACAGTGGCCACTGCTCCCAGCTACCACCGGTACACCCGTACTAGGCCATACTGCCTGGTACCTTCCACTGGGCAGGACCTGGATTACGATATTGTGCCTACCATCTTGCAAACTCCTCTCCTCCCCTCACCTCCTCGCCAGCTTCAAATCTTATTCAAGCATAAAATGTATTGGATGGCTCCCTTAATCTAATCCACCCCTCATAAAGCTATTGTGAGGAAAAATGTGACAGGAAGGGACCGTGCACATTGCACTGAAGAAAGTACGTAGCAAATGTCATAAGAAGGAAATAAACATTTATATATAAATATCATATACAAACAATTGTTCTCCTTAAGGTCATAACTTTATTACTGAATAAACATGCACAGAACTGTAAGGCAAAGAATTTGGACTATTTCTGGAATCAGCAAATTTTAGTTCTAGTTTACATCACGTTCATGAAGAAGAAGACGCAATTCAGTCAAGGATGAATAAATCCTGTCATATTTCATCTTTCACATTTTCATCAAATCTTTCTAATTTATTTACACCTACCAAGGCATCTAAGAAAAACAGATGAGGCTGCTAACAACAAAAATCAGGACATCATAATAAACAATGTATCTGCAAATAAATAATAAAGCAATTCTTAAATTAAATCTATCAATCATTTAAAATTTTTAAGAATCAATTTTAAGGTTCTTTTGGAAGGGACCGTGAATCCAGGAACATTTCATACTCCAACTCATAAACCTCAGAGTTCTGATTCAAAGCTCTAAGACATTTGTCATCCATAGGCATCTGGTAGAAGTCACAGTTATGACTTCATTGTTCAAATGATGCAAAGTATGTAATTTGATTTAATCATGTTATGCATGTATGGTGTACATTACATATTTTTTATTATGTGCATAAGATTTTCATGACACATTTTCTGCCCCACTCCCATCCGAGACAGAGAACCTCTGAAGGTTGTCCAATTTAGTTAACAGACTAAGATATCTCAATAGGCCTCTCAGTACCAAATAATGTCATAACTGTCGTGGAAATTCAGTGCTGCTAAGAGTAGGACTGACATAATCTTTTGTGGCTCTACTATCTTGTCAGCCTTAAAAAAGTGCAAGCAAATGCAAAAATCTTCCAACATTTATATTTTCCTTTTTTTTCTGAGACCCCCTGGGTAAGCTTTCTCCTGGTCCCATCTGGATGTTCTGAAAGGCAACACAACTTGGATACATGGCCTTCTGGCTTGGCTTTTTAGTAGATGAGGAGTGCTCAAGCTCATTTATTAAAGTCACAATAGTTTTCAAGGAGACACATGTAAACCTGTCCTTAGCCAAAACTGTCTTTCCAGATTTAAACCAACCAGGTGCACCAGTGATAGCATATGTTAGTCAATACATATAAATGCCCCTGATGGCATTAGTTTCTGTGCAATTTTGGAAGGGGGACAGAATTACACTCTGCTCATCTGTGTATATGTGATCCTATCTGGAGCAAAGCAGCTGCAGTCACTGAAAGGAAACTCATTAGTTCTCAACATTTCTTGGAGCGCTAGATGGAAAGGCACGAACTGAAGGTCAGTGCCACAAGCACAGGTTAAAAGGTAAGCTTCTTCTGTTTAATCACTGACATTCAAATGTGGCTTCATCTGAAAGTAAACCAAGGGCTTTTCACAAAGACATAAGAACAAAGGGAATTTTCCCTGGCACAGAAGGATGAGTTTTATTTCATTTTTTTTTTGCATCCCTGAAATGTGCAGGTTCTCTGCCCACCCTAAGGGGGGAAATGATAATATGAAGTATTTACATGCAAATGCATCAATTTGTTTCTTCAATGGAAACTCAGTGAAGGTTGAAAGAGAAGCTACCATAAGATAGATAATTATATTATCCTTTCTTCCAAAACATTTTGCTTTTCTTTCAGCTGATGAGAAGAAGAATGACAATGAGGCATTCGGATCCCCAAGCTGCATTAACCTTCACACTTGGCCTTGAAAGTTCCTGAATGATTCCTTCATTTCTTGATTTCTGTTTGGAGGCAATTATTTTTGTCTCTCTGGCTTCTGTGGGTTCAGTGTAAGAGGTTACCTCAAATCCCTTTTTCTGTTACTGATAGATTTCTTTTTCTTTAGGTAGGGAAACTTCTCTTAACATTTACTTTCCAAATCAGAGAATTTTGGCAGAGATAGCATTGTGCTGACCTTCATCAGCCATCTCATTGAAGAGAAAGAAGAGTTCAAAATGTTCAAAACCAATTCATTATGAACTTCTTCTCTCATTTCTCTTTTATTTGAAAGGTGATTGAGAGAGAGTTGTTAGCAGGTTTGTTCCCCAAGGCGAAAGAGAAACTGTTCTATAATAACGTATACTTTAGATAAGAATTGTCATTAACATAATGACTCTTTTTGGTGTAGTACTTACTTTCATATTCTAGATGCATGCTTTGTATTCATAATTCAACCCTATCATATAAGATTTAATAGATACCACACTCCTCCTGACCACTTTTCCCACTGCAGGTTATGCAGGCCTGTTGTTGGAGATAAACCTTTTCCTGTAAAACGAATACAATAAAGGAGGTGTTAAATGTACTTCATTTATTGGGGGACGAAATCTGCCATTTCCAACATAAACAAAGCCTCGAATTGTTCAGTACCAGGCGTGTTAGGTGAAAAAAATTCAGACAGCATTTTCTCCTATAATTATTTTCCAATAATATATTGAATAATAGAGAACTTTCTTTTAAAGAAAACTAGTGTTTGAGACTAAAGTTTCCTATCGATTATTGGAAGTTCCCTTCCTTCTATCCAGGACATGGCATATAAGTGCTGGTAGACCATGGTTCATAGTATTGTCAGGGACTTTATGGTTTTTATTGCTGCTTTCTTGGGGGAGGCTTCGTAGTATCAGAAGCTGAACAACTAGATTCTGTAACAACTTTGTTCCATACTACATACAGTATTAACCTTGTTAACTCTCAAGACTCTTTTTCCCTGCTGTGTATTCAAAATGGACTGTGAAAAATTTTGGGGTAATTTTTATATAACTTGGCATTTTTGCTGCTGCTGCTGCTATTATTACATTATTATTGTTATCCTTGGGATGGTGAAATTGTTTGGTGGCTGCGTTCCTTCTTTCAAGAGCGGGACATCAGAATTTCATTTTAATGTGCACCGTTGTGTATACAGATAAATGACAATAAAGGTTATCTCTTGATATTCTATTCCTATCTTTTAATATAGTAATATTTTATTACCATGTATAGTAAATTTGACTATATATAGTTACTATTTTAGTAAATATTTCAACTCCTATCTTCAAAATGACGCTATAGAACACTGCACACCAGAACAACTAGATACAAGAACAGTTTTCCCCAAATGCCATCACTCTACTAAACAAATAATTCCCTCAACTTGTCAAACTGTTTACTAAGTCTGTATTAGTATTACTATTAGTCTTCTCATTGTTTCTATCGCCGATCTGCTTATGACTGTATGACTGTAACTTTGTTGCTTGTATCCTTATGATTTATATTGATTGTTTCCTAGTATGATTTAATTGCTTATTTGTATCCTATGACTATCATTAAGTGTTATACCTTATACCTATGACTATCATTAAGTGTTATACCTTATGATTCGTGATGAATGTATTTTTTCTTTTACGTACACTGAGAGCACATGCACCAAAGACAAATTCCTTTTGCGTTTAATCATACTTGGCCAATAAAGAATTCTATTCTATTCTATTCTATTCTATTTTTTAATTAAAATATAGTAATATTTTAATATCAGAATTTATTCCTATATTCTAATCCTATCTTTTTTTTCTTTGTTCCCTTGAATCTGTCATTGCAAACTGGAAAAAGCTGTTTTTTCACACCACAGTATGTCTATGAGATAGGAAAAGTTATTTACTGCTCCTTCCAAACTATCGCCCAAAATCTGAATATGTGTTGTCCAATATGAGTATATTTTGTATAAACATATTGATGGATCCACTTTCTTGTCCGGCTTTACTCCTTCTACTGCTTTATTTCTCTAAGCAAATAGCCCAAGTTTTAAAAGGTGTACCTGGCATATATTTTAAAAGTGCAGCTAAGGAGGGAGGGAGGGAGGAAGGGAGGGAAGGAGGGAGGGAGGGAGAGAGGGAGAGAGGGAGAGAGGGAGAGAGGGAGAGAGAGGGAGAGAGAGGGAGGGAAGAAGAGAGAGAGAGAGAGAGAGAGAGAGAGAGAGAGAGAGAGAGAGAGAGAGAGAGAGAGAGAGAGAGAGAGAGACTTTCCAAAGTGGAAATATGATACTTTGAAGGAATCATTTTCACTTCTGAGACTTCTACTGTATTAAAAGCATCTTTGTTCTACTGCATATTGTTAAAAAAGATCAGCTTCTTTGAAATTCACTTGGAACCTTGACCTTGCTTTATAGCTTGACAGTTTGACTTTTCTTATCTCCATGGTGTGCTACTCAGATTTGACATATTTTACTTAATGCTGGATCCATGTAGAAATAATACTGACTTAAAGATTATTTAATCATGAGCAACAAGGCTAGGGAAAATCACCCAATCAGTGCAAAAGCTTATTGTACAACACACTTGTAGAATTTAGCTGTACTCTGAACAACTTGGAGAGAAGGTGAAATATTGATTAAATAATAAGCAATGAAAACCATAAATAATATTCAATTAGCTTTGGGACTAATTAAGGAAGCTGCAAATTCAGTAAAGTAAAGTATCTTTCAAGCAGAGCCCAAGATGGATGCATCCAGAGAGTTTTCTTGGCAGTTTTATGGAAATGTTTTGTGTGCCTTCTGATGATGAATAGAAAAACTAGTAAGCATGGGTAAAATGGTCCTGTTTCTCTAAATAGTACATTGGGTCCAAAATTAAAATAGGGAGATGCTTATATCATCTACGTTTAAGTAATGGAATGTTGTGGAAGAACAAGCAATTATTAACTTTTAAATCAATATTATCTCAGACTGGATATCCAAGGGAATCTGCTTGTGATTTCCTATTTTTATGATAGCTTTCCACTGCTACAAATTATTGGAAATTTCCAATAATTTCAACAAATTGTTATTTGAAGAATCTTCAGGGATATAAATGGATGCCATCAGTTTTAATGAATTAATGTATTAATTTTGTTTTTATTAATTTAAATAGAAATGAATATTGTTTTTATTTCTCAATAAAAATATTGTTTTGGAGAGTTTAAAGAGAGGAGAGGAATCAAAATTCTGTGGTTTTTTTTTTTTTTTTTTTACGAAAAGCTTGT
Source organism: Thamnophis sirtalis (assembly GCF_051295495.1). Classification (NCBI taxonomy): domain Eukaryota; kingdom Metazoa; phylum Chordata; class Lepidosauria; order Squamata; family Natricidae; genus Thamnophis; species Thamnophis sirtalis. The sequence goes on along the minus strand of NW_028261386.1, from coordinate 55,883,710 downwards.
AAATATATTTCTTCTACTGCTCCACTCTATGGAATAATATCCTATAACACAGGAACAGCAACGATGTGTGACATTCTTCAAGGTACCAATCTATTGAGAGATGATGGATGATGCTTTAATTTTGGAAAAATTGAATTATTCAAAATGTGTGGTGTTTTTTAGATAAATCTATTTTACCTTTTAGTTCAAGGCTTTGATAATAATTTGGAAGGAAGGGAAGCAAAACAAACTGTGTTTGTAAAAATGGATAAAGATTTTTGATTTACATCTAGGCTTGCAGTGATGGAATGTCATCTAATGTTATGAAAAATGTGAAAATGACATACACAATAAAGATGACCTTATGGAAGAAACCTGTTGCTGATTCCAGAAATGTTTTGGGTTTGCAAGCTGGCTGGAAATTGGAAGGAAATTTTGTTGAAATCAGGAGCCATGTGCTTTTGAGGTCACAGGTTGACAACTTCTGCTCTAATGTAAAAGAAGGAAGGAAGGAAAGAAGGAAGGAAGGAAGGAAGGAAGGAAGGAAGGAAGGTTCACTTATCAGTAAATTTTAATTTCATAGTGACCAACATATGAAAATGTTATGTGAATGTAGTTATCTTTTCAAAGAACTCCTACACTACCAAAAATGTACATCAAGCATATGAAATGAAAATATGTTTCCTTGCCATGTTTAAAAGTCATAAAGAATCCCCCTCCCCATTTCCATTAAATTTTCTGGTTGGACACCGGCTGTGAAGGTAGCAAATGGTGAGTATGTGACCATGGGACCCATCTACACATACTTTCAGATGTTTAATTTTCTGAATAGGAATAAATCATATTGAATGTGGTCTGGTCTTAGTTTTTTCCCCATAACTGACTGACACACTCTCCTCTCTCTCTCCCTCTCTCTCTCCCTCTCTCTCCCTCTCTCTCTCCCTCTCTCTCTCCCTCCCTCCCTCTCTCTCTCTCTCAGTAGCAGCCAAGGGAAGAACTCTTGTCTTCTCTTTTATGCAGCTATCCCAACCACCCTCCTTGTTACAACCACCCTCCTTGTTTGATTCATAGCAGAATCCCAAATGGGAGGAAAATTTGCTGGCATTATAAATGTGTTGAACAACCTGATCTGAATGGGTGAGTCAAGATGACCTTTATGTGCATTAGTATCATTATAAGCATTTGCTTTGCATTTCAACCTCAGCCCACAAAACTGACTGCAAAGTTTCATTTAAGACATTCTTGAAATGGTTGCTGTCAGTTTTGTTTTTCTATGCAGTTTTCTAATGACAGCAGGGCAAGGAATATATTGCAGAGCAAAGGAAGCAACAGTTAATCTCATGTGAAACAGAATACTATCATGTAGCTATCATGTAAGAATACTGGCTTTCATTTACTCTTCAGAATTATTTGTTTGTTTGTTTGTTTACAGACCTGCCCATGATCTCCAAAGAGGAATCTGGGACTATTGTTACTTTATAACATCCAAAAGTATGTGTAGATTGGTCCCATGGTCACATACCATTTGCTACCTTCACAGCCAGTGTCCAACCAGAAAATGTAATGGAAATGGGTGGGGGAAGCTTCTTTATGACTTTTAAACATGGCAAGGAAACATTTTCATTTCATATGCTTGATGTACATTTTTGGTAGTGTAGGGGTTCTTTGAAAAGATCGTACAACTTTTCAAATGGGCCATGTGGGGACTCCTGGGGGGGAGGGGTGGGGGTGGGCAGCCAGGAGTGGGATTTGGGGTTTTTCCAAACTGCCAAGAATCTTAGCTAGAGATTCTCCTGAACTGCAAACCCCCAGCAGCCCACCCCTGGATGGGACCAACCTAATTTTGAGGGGAAGACAGTTCCACAAGGCACATGCCACAGTAGACAAGGCACATATCTTGGGCCACATCAGATGTAGATCCTTAGCTAATGATACCCATAGCATGCCTCCCCTGTAAGATACAATGGGTGGGCTGATGTAACGAGGTACAGGTGATTCTTTAAATATTGGAAGAGGCCCAATGTTAAACCATTATGTATTTGTGAACATCCAAGTTTTTTTTCCTCTTGCTATGTATTTAAAAGGATGGTTAATATTATTCTTAATATTATACTTGCAGCTTCTTCTCACTGCAAGATCTCTCCTTTCTTCCTAAGGAACTTTTTTATTCTTAGGCAATACTATGATTTTCTGTTCTGATGTTTTGTTACCAATTACCAATCCTGTGGAGACCTGAGACAAGCATTTCTAATCTATGAATAATGATTCTATTTTTTTTAAATGTCCACTGATTGCAAGGCTTTGCTCAGACCCTCTTTTGACATTTAGGGAATAGCCTAATTCGATTTCTAATACTTTGAAGGTGACCTAATTATACTTGGGAATGAGGGATGGGTGAATGCATGAAGGACTATTTTTCTGAGGAAAAAAATATATTAAGTCAACGTTCAGTTTAGTTTTTCAACTTTGGAATGTTTTTGAGCAAAGTACTTCCTTTCCTCCTTCTATTAGCAATTTGTATGGTTTTTTTTTGGTCATATGACTTACAGGCACACATACATTATTAGAGAAACCATTGAAACAAATCACGGAACCCTGTTTATTAAACCTTCAGAAAGGTAATTCTATATTTTTGAAAGCTCTATTATTTTATTTATTAGATTTATATGGCCAGCCATCTCACCAAAGGTGATTCTAAATGGCATAATGACCATGCAATCAAGATGATGAGAACAAAAGGTGCTACTCATTTCTTTGCATATCCACACATAGAAATGCTTGTTTGTTTGTTATGTTGCCAGGTTTACGAGCTATGGTATATCTTAGGACTTGAAGTGGCTTGTAAACTTGGGAGAAAAAGAAAGTTGATTCATTTACATTTTTTACACAACACAAATCCAGAAAGTTCAGAAATCATTTTTTTTCTAGATGGATTTCTACCTAATGAGGACTTTTAACATACACATACTGGAAGTGATTAGACCCTTAAGCTATTCTTTGTTTACCTAGATTTCCTCTGCATCTTTCAGTGATTTTGATCAAATAAGCATTGCTGAAAAAAGGAAGTCTAATGAGGACTTTCAACATCGCTTGATACACTTCTAAACATTGAAAAGAACCTTTCCTATTTTGTATAAAAACATCATCCAATTCAGTTTAGCACTGAAATTTAGTAACTTCTAGAATGCATTAATTTCATCATTAGCTTTAATCACTTAATCATGTTTAGTGCCAGATTTCACTAATGCTTCATCACAGGGGTGAAATCAACTTATCTTCGCTACCGGTTCACAAATGTGAGCACACGCATCACTGCTTCAGCATGTGTGAAACCAATTTTTCCTTTTCCCAGTAAGTCTACAGTTTCTTCTTCATATTTGTAATAAAGCCAGGGACTTAGAATGTTTAATTACACATTGAATTCTATCCCACATAAATGCCCTTGAATTTCTTGCAGCCCCTCATGGGCGGAGTGCTTCTGCTAAATCCTGCAATAGAAATGGAATCATTCCAGACTTGCCTTTACCGACAAAATAAAACAACTTTTTAAAATAATGTTATTGTTTTAAAAATAGAAGAAGAAAAAAACAAAAGAACAAAGCACAAAAATACATCCATTGTCAAAAAATACATAACATGAAAAAAAGTATAAAATACAACAGAAAAAAAGTAAGAATACAATATGTTAGAACAATAAGCAGTTTATTTTGTATATACAGTACTTATCTAATGCATATTTCACATTACTAATGTAAAAGACTTGTGCTTTTTTCAATCTATTCTATTATATATAAATAAGTCCCATATTTCCTTATAATTATCCATTCAAAAACTACATCTATAAACAATCCACTCATAGCTATCAAATGTAATCAGATCTTCTATTCTGATTACCATACATTTGCTATATATTTTTCCAATGTTGCAATATCAGTCTTTTAGCTATAAGTGCATATAGATTTACGTTATGTTATGTTATTTATGTCAAAATTCATGTACTAAACATGTAATTTAAGAGAATATTATCATCTGAAAACTTAACTTTTATCACACATACACATTTATATGGTTCACCTTTTTCCTCTCAAAACTTAGTAAATATAAAAACACCTGTTTTAAAGAAGTATTTTCCTTATTATGCCTGCAACAAAATGTTGGCCTAGACAATCTTTTTCTAAACAAAATAAAATCTCTTAAAAACCAAGCAATTGTTTCAGGGAGAAAATGATTACACTCTACTTAATTACTCACACTAGAAAACCATGTGCTTTCTGTCGTGATTAATCAGTCGGCTGGCTGTTTTCATTGCTTAAATTCTAATTAAGTTGAGTGACATTCTGCTAGGAAATATTATGATGAAACCAAGTGAGCATATGAAACAAAAACATGTTGACTTTCCCTTCGCCTTGGATTGCTAGTCCAGTTGGGTGGAACACAAAAATGGAACACAAAAATGGAGATGGGGAAGACTTTATAAGGTACTGAGTTTCCATCTGTCCACTTTTAAAGATTTTATGTTGGGTGCCTTCATGTGTATAACGTTATCTAGTCTCCCAGCTCATTTGGAATCCACTACTCTATGATGTTAACCAGCCATGAATGACAGTTCACTAGAAATCTGATAAACCTGTGTTTGCCATGCTGTATAAATTGGGGAAAGGTGCATGAAATACCCAACAAGTTATAGTGTTTGGCTGCTGACAGCTGAACCCTCCACTGTGATTTAAAAGGCTCAGTCTCTGATACTGAATTTAGGAACTTATACTGCTGGGTTTTGTTGTTGCTAAACTAAAAACCATCCATAGCTGGTTAACATTGCATGTTGATAAAATTTTATATTAGCTCTGGGAATCATCAGCAATAGGCTGTTTAAAAAAAAAGCAGTGGTGAAAGGCTGGATTTTCAAAGAAAAGATTATATGGCTTTTCATCATTCTTATGGATTTTAGACTGCTTTTACCAATCATGTTAGGGGTTATTTACCCAAGACAATAATTAGACATGGGATTATTGTATTGCTTTCATCAACTTCTTCTTCACCTCATCATGCCCATATTGAGAATTTCAGCATATTTAACCATATCTCCCAGTTTTGGTACATTAGAAGTTCCAGTGACCTATATATATATATATATAAGAAATTACATTTGGTCTGGACATGTTCCCTCTATAAATAAATATAACTCTGGGTTATCAGCTAGTGTACAATACACATTATTTATACTTTAAAAAGTAACTGCACCAAAATAACCAAACATTACTATTTGTTCCATAGTCAGCCAAATGTTTAGACTGGATTTGCTTTTCACATCCACCCACTGAGTCCTTACCAAGAATCCAAGATAGGTCAACATTGTTGTTTGATGGTGTTGTTATTTTTGTTGCTGTTGTTGAGAAATAAGGCAAGGAAGAAGAGAAACCTTTTTGGCTCAAATATTAAGGTTAAATTAATTCATTTTATGTTCTTGGAGCAATATGCAAATTGTTATTTGATATTCACATATTGCTTTTTTTTTGCTGAAAACTGAATAATTTGTGAAAATACCATACTGATACTTGCAGACAGCCACATCCACATCCACAGATGGAAAATACATATATTCTCTCCCCAAAGGTGGACAGGCCCCCATTTTTCTGGCCTTCCAAAAAGGAGTTAAAACATGGCTCTGTAGCCTCACCTGGGGAACCCAAAGGACCATGAGTTTTTCCTTCAGAAATAAATAATAAACAAATATACAAACAAACATATTGCAACAATTGATAAAAGGCCAACTAAACAGCCTGCAACAACAATATAATTTTTTTAAAAAAAATATGCAATGAATACAAATATCTAATTTATATAATAGATATCATCAGTTTACATTTGTATGCCGGGAGTTGGTCAGTCAACATAAACCCATGGTTACTTATTTTATGAACTTAACACTCAAGCAACAGCATTGTACATGTTTTAGGATTGAACAGAGATTGACAACAGAGCCATACAAATCAGTTCTGTGGATTAAAATTGATAATTCAAGATTCAAAAAAGCTATTATATGATTCACGTTTGTAGTTTGAGATTCAAGCATAAACTGATTAGATCTGAGCATTTTGATAGTCATATTTATAGCTAATATTTTGGTTTTTCCTAGATTTATTTTAAATCCCGAGACTTGACCATATTGATTGATCGTGTTCAATAATACCCTACTAGATTCCTGCGGTTGTTCCAATATTATGACCAGATCATCCGCAAATGCACGGACTCTATATTCTTGCTGTCTAATTTTAATCCCTTTTAGACCGCCCAAGCCCCGTATCTTATTCAACAGTATTTCCAAAGTTATAATAAACAATAATGGGGACAGAGGACAGCCCTGTCTTGTACCTTTTTCAATTTGAAAGGAGTCTGTCAGACTTCCATTGACAATGATCTGGGCTGTCTGCTGCTGATATATTGCACCAATTGACCGTAAAAAGCCATCTCCTATCTGCATTTTTTGTAATGTCTTCAGCAGGAATTGCCAATTAACTCGATCAAAGGCTTTCTCCGCATCCAAAAATATGAATGCGGCTGGGATTTGATTGTTCTTTCCCAGGTATTCTAAAGCGTTAACAATTAATCTAACGTTGTTCTTCGTCTGTCTGCCCTGTATAAAACCAGTTTGATCGGTATGTATCAATTGTTGAATTACCACCATTAGCCTATTTGCTAATATTTTAGTAAAAATTTTATAATCTACATTGAGTAATGAAATAGGTCTATAGTTTTTTGGTTGGGTAAGGTCTTGGTCTTCTTTGGGTATCAACAATATGAACGCAGTCTTTCACGAGGGGGGCACTTTCCCTCCCGATTGAATTTTATTGAATAGTTCTCTGAGGGGTTCTACCGTTTCTAACTGTAAATTTTTATAATAAACAGCTGTTAAACCATCTGTGCCTGGTGCTTTCCCTAACTTTAATTGTTTAATTGCCTGCAGAATTTCCCCAGAGGTTATAGGTTGATTCAGCTTATGCCTATGTTCTTCTCTAACTAGGGGAATTTTCTCTTTATCTAAGTATTTGTCTATATCTACGTCCTTAATTTTATCCCCTTTATACAACTCTGTAAAAAATTCCCGAAATACCTTTTGAATCTCTTCCTGTTGAAACACTTCCTTCCCTCTGTAACACAATTTGGATACATTTCTAGCTTTCCTTTTTTTTCTAATCTGATAAGCCAACTATTGTAAAACGTGTGTGGGTTGTTGTTGTGAGGGAATTGACACGCAGGAGCCATGTATGCAAAACAGATGTTTATTAGTACCAGATGACAAGCGATTCAAAGATTTCCCTGCAACTGTCAGGGTATTTATACTAGCCAGAAGCAACTGTCAAGCCCAACTGTCATGAGGCCAGCCAATCAGATGCTGTGCCTTGACCAACCAATTAGAACACAACACAGGTTGTTGCTGGGTTATAACACCAACCACCTACCGGGTTTATTTGCATTGCAGAAAGTATTATGTTTAGCATATAATAAACTGGTGGCTACCTGGTCAGAGATCAGCATATCAAACTGAGATTTTAATATAGCAATTGTTTCCCTAATCTTTGTATCTCCTGGATTCAATGTTAATTCTGACTCTTTCCCTTTAATTTCCTCTTCCAATTCTTTTCGCTTTTGCCCTTGTTTGTGTCTATGTATTTTGTTTATATTCATTAATACTCCTCTCGGCTCTCACAACAGTCACTCGAGCCCTTGTGATCTCTAGGCTGGAATACTGCAATGGGCTCTACATGGGGTTGCCCTTGAAGTACATCCGGCGACTACAGCTAGTCCAGAATGCAGCCGCGCGAGTGATAGTGGGCGCACCGCGGTTCGCCCACGTTACACCCGTCCTCCGCGAGCTGCACTGGCTACCTGTTGGTCTCCGGGTGCGCTTCAGGGTACTGATGACCACCTTTAAAGCACTCCATGGTAGTGGATCTGGGTACTTGAGAGACCGCCTTCTGCCGATCACCTCCCTACGACCAATTAGATCGCACAGACTGGGCCTCCTCCGAACCCCATCTGCCAGTCAATGCCGACTGGCGACCACACGGAGGAGAGCCTTTTCTGTTGCAGCTCCGACCCTGTGGAACGATCTCCCCGTTGAGATCCGTACCCTCACCACCATCCAGACCTTCAAGATCTGGCTCTCCCAGCAGGCCTGGGGATAGGTTTCCAATTCACCCGCCCGAGTGTTTGATTGCTGAACGAAAGTTGTGTTTTTACTATTTTTCTTTGTTCACATTTTGTTTTGTTTTTTTGACACTGCACCCCCCTCCCTTGTGGTTGTAAGCCGCCCTGAGTCCCCTCAGGGAAAAGGGCGGCCTATAAATCCCAATAAACTCAAACTCAAACTCAAACTCTCATATACGCTTTGCTTGCATCCCATACATATTCCATAGATGTACCCTTATTCATATTGAGAACAAAATATTCCGATAGCAATTTTTTACAATCATTAACATACTTTTCATATCTAAATAAGTTTTCATTCAACCTCCAGGACCTTCTTGCCTGGGCTACCCTTCCCAATTCCATCCAGACTGGATTATGATCTGAAAGAACTCTTGCCATAATCTTTGTCTTCTTCACCCTGCAAAGTAAATCATTTGTAATTAGTATAAAATCAATCCTTGAAAGAGATTGATGTCTGTTGGAAAAAAGGTAAAGTCATATTCTTCTGCATGCCTCTCGCGCCAAGCGTCTCGCAATTCAAAGTCGTCCAGCATGTCAAAAAAGGGTTTGGGTAACTTAGCTCGGAATTTGGTGTTCGGGCGAGATGTCTTCTTATCTCTTTTGGTGTCAATCACGCCATTCCAGTCACCCAATAATATACAAGACTCAAAGTCCCACTGTACTAATTTAGCATGGAGATTTCTATAAAATCCATCTTGTTGTTGGTTAGGAGCATAAATTCCCAAAAGTAACGTCTTTTTCCCTTCTAAGATTAAATCTAATGCAATATATCTTCCGAAGGGATCTGCTTCAATTAGCTCAGCTTTAATGTCTTTTCTTAAATATACTACTATGCCGTTTTTCTTTTCCATGGCTGAGGTCGCAAAATGTTGGCCCAGTTTGGGGTTAAACAAATATTTTTGATCGGTTGATTTGATATGAGTTTCTTGCAAACAAATTATGTCATTCTTAAACTGTTTGAGATAATGAAATATTTTCTTTCTTTTCTGTGGAGAGTTCAGTCCGTTAACATTCCATGTCAAAATCTTAGTTCTCATTTTTGGTTGCCTGAAGCTTTTTTAGAGCCTCCCGCAAGGCCTGTCTCACCTTTGGTTTGGCTCCTCCCACAGCTTCTGAGCTTGTTGCAGTAGCTCCTTGATCAGTGGCCAACGATTGTTGAGATTGTTGCATGGTAGTTTGTTTATCCATTTGTCTGGTGGTCATACGGTTGGATCTTTTTTCCTTGACTCCTTGCCCCTCCGGGAGAGGGAGATGATACATTTTATCTGATGGTTGTGTGGTTTGCTGTTTATCTTGTTCATCTCATGGTTTTTCACCATATCCCGAAGATTCAGGGTATCCCATCTTCAGAATCTTATGATAGAAATCACGAGCTTTCCATACAGAACTGAGACGATATCTTTGTTTGTCCATTGTAACTATAATACCGAATGGGGCATCCCATCTGTACTGTATCTGACGCTTTCTGAGCTCTTCCACCAGAAAAGCATAATCTCTTCTGGCTCTTAGCATTTGAGGTGGTATTTCTTTCAAAACAATCAGATCCTGTCCACCAATTTGAAGCTTAGTATTATAAGACTCCTGTAATATCATATTTCTAGATTCTCTTGTAACAAAGTATATTACCACATCTCGGGGAAGTTGCCTTTGTTTTGCCGCCCACGAGTTAACACGAGAAGTCTTGTCAATCTGCCAATCAAAATTGGATCCCGGTTTTCCCACCAGACGGTCAAAAGCTTCAGAAAACATTTGCTTTAAGTTCTCCTGCTTTTCTTCACGCAGCCCCCTCACTCTTAATGCAAGTTCCATCTGCTTATACTGTATCATAATAATTTGTTTTTCAGCATTATCAATTTTTTGTTCCACCACTTCAGTTTTGGATATCAGGTTATTTTTAGCTTCATTGAGAATTTCTAAATTATCTTCCATTCCAGAAATATATTCTGTTATCACATTTATAATTCCCATCATATTATCATTCATTTTAGTGACCCTAGTATCGAATTTGTCATATAGAACTTCCATCTCATTCCTTATTTCATCTTTGAACTCTCTAAGCATTTCTAGATTCTGTTCTCTGGACTCTCTAAACATTTCTAAGTTCTGTTCTCTGGATTCTTTGAACATTTCCAAGAAAAATTCTTTGTTAGTACGTCTCCACTAGGGGGCATAGATGGTGGGGGCTGCACCTTTGTGCCTGGTATGGGAGACGTTTTCGGAAGTAATTTCACAGAGGTTGATTTGGATGCCATTATATTTTGCTTTTAATTATTTATTCTAAATTGCTAATCCACTGTGCTGTTTGGAGAAAAAGAAATTCCTCCCCCCACCCTTTTTTTTTTTTTTTTACAAAGGGTTTTACGGAGAGTTTCAAAAGAGAAAGTCCGTTTGGAATGTTTGGAATGTCTCTGTATCAACAACAAAGAGTCTTTGAAGGCTTTAAGGGAGTAGATCTAATTAGATTATAAGAAGTTATTCCTTTAATTCTGTACCAGGAAGCCGGAGATAACAAATGCAGAAGCTGTAAACGCCATTTTGAAGACAATTAAACAAAAGAGATTTTTATAACATTGAAGCTGGTATTTCAGATAGGGAAAAATTTTAAAGTTCACAAGTTTGGTCTTTGCTCGTATTGATTTTCAATAGTCTGTTTTCTAAAGATTGTCCTAAGGGGGAGGGGTTCCTGTCTTGTGCTGTAAATAACAGCTGCGAAGTTCAGGTCGGAGTTGAATGACTCAGCTTTGGGTTGATCCTCCCCCTCCGTCCACAGCCCAAAAAGAAACAAACCGTGAACTTCAAAGAAGATTCTTACCAGCTGAGATTCCTCACTGCTTTTTTCTTGTCTGAAAAAAGAGTTATCTTCTTGATATTGAGTAGATAACGAACCAGAACTCTGGGGGCAGCTCTGTTAAGCTGCCGACGGCAACAGGTCCCTCCCCGGAAGTCCCAAATGTAATTTCTAATGTTAGATTTTGCCCCTTACTAGAGGGAGCTCCCTTGTGGAGTACTGTGTCTTTACCATGGCAATTTCACTGCGCTGTACAACAGAAGCCAGTATGGCAGTATGACACAGCAGGCTGTATTTTAACAGAACACTCCCTCCCTGAGAAGTGTTAAGGGTGTTTTACCTCCACAGTATTTTTCTCCAGATGGTAAGTCATCTGTGTACCAGGTTTGGTTGAATTTGCTCAAGGCATTCCAGAGTTATGCTGGAATACACACAGACACACGTATGTATATATGTATGTATGTATGTATGTATGTATGTATGTATGTATGTGTGTATGTGTATGTATTTGTATGTGTGTGTATGTGTGTGTATGTATGTGTATGTATGTGTATGTATGTGTGTATGTATGTGTATACACACACACACACACACATTTGCAACTTTTACAAAATTTAAAGCTCATGGATCTGCTTACATAGAATAGACAAGATATGTTCACATTGAACAATATTACATCAGCTATATATGTGTGTGTATGTGTATGTATGTATGTGTATATATATATGTGTGTGTTTGTGTGTGTATATATGTGTATACACACACACACACACATTTGCAACTTCTACAAAATTTAAAGCTCATGGATCTGCTTACATAGAATAGACAAGCTATGTTCACATTGAACAATATTACATCAGCTTATGGTAGTTCATCACTGATGAGAGAAACTGTAGTATTTCCTTTTGGCATTCCTTTCAAAGCTAAGGGTTAGCCTCTAAAATCTACTTAGTTTGACTAAAACTAGGTAACTTGGTATCTTTGCATCTATAAATATTATAGGCATGTGTACACATATATAGAAAAAGTTTCCTTGACTTCTAGAGAGATTGTTAAAGAACGAGAAGATGCTATTTCTCCTGTCCTTGGAATACACTGTATCCTCTAGGGATAGGCCACTGTTTTAATATTTCACTTTCTACAGTTTTCTTTGGTAAATCACAGCAGGCTGACAAAAACCTTTTGGATCACCAGCTCTGAATCATCTTTGCTTGTATTACCTCCCACCTTATCTAATCATCTGTTGAAAATATGCAGGTACTTTTACCTTCACGCTGATGGAATGAGGTTTTTTTTTGTACAATGGTTTGCTTAGACTTTCACATCTTTATCTTTAATAAATTTCTCCCTGATCTTCCATCCTCAAGACAATAAATTAATTATTTCATATGTATTGTTACCATGAAAATTAGTAAATTGTATGTTTGTACCAGAGGTGGGTTCCTACCAGTTCGCACCTATTCGGTAGAACCGGTTCATCAAATCTACCGAACCGGTTAGAAGAGGTTCCACCAGTGGACCCGGAAAGCAGGCCACACCTACAGAAGAGGTTCCAAAATTTTTTGAAACCCACCACTGGTCCTTGGATATGATTATTCTACACTATCATGCTCATATTTATAAAACTCAGTGCCTCTGTGAAAGGTAAGGATGACTACTGCGTTTGTGGTGCAATCAGAACATTGCGTGTGTTGAAGTTGTTTTAACGCAAACCAAACCAAAGATGTCTTTTAAAAAACAAGTTTACATCATATTCTTATCCATGCCAGTGCTGTGTGTGAGGTAATTTAAGGTGGTTCTGACAAGTGTCGTCGCCATCTTCATATCTGGTCACATGGCCGGCAAGCCACTCCCATCAGGTCACATGGGCAGCAAGCCACTCCCACAAAGGAGGCCACACCCACAGAGTAGGTTCAAACAATTTTTGAAACCCACCCCTGGTTTGTACCCTTTTGGATCTTTGGCAGGCTAGGCCTCCCAATTTCTTTCCTTCTGATTTCTGATTAGTTTTCTTTTCTATTTTCACTTCCTTTCCTTAATGCATTCATCTAATCTCATTATTAGGCATGGGAAATTTAGTAGGATGGGCTGCTTCTGGAGGATCATTTAATAGAACCTTAATTCCCATTTCTATTGCAAGTTTCCTTTGGGATTTTTCCAAAGTTATACCATTTCTTTCATTGTTTCTGTGCCACGTGTATAAAACAATGGCAGCAACATTTTACAGCTGAGAAATCTCTCCAACTGTTGATCATCTAAAATGCTTCAAGCTTCAAATCTTTCAATAATCTAGGTTTCTGTAATGACTTTGATATTGTTCTGGGATTAAGTAGGATGGAATTTTATTTAGTGTTGAAATAAACTGTGAGTTTTTACTCTTCTCTTGTCAAGGAAAAGAAAATGAGACAGGCAATATAATAAGTAATCAGCCAAGTGAGGGATATTAATAAAAAAAACCTTCCCATTTTAAGATCCTGTAATCCCTTAATTCAGGGTATAGCTCAGGTGACTGGATGCATCTGAGCATTTACTTGCTGGATCACCTTCCTGACACCACATGAAGTTCGCAGCAGATTTTTTTTCTTTACCCCTAGGAGAGGGACATCTACTGCTACCTGGGATTGATCTTTCAACCTTCTGAGTGAGAGGCAAGCAAAATGAGTGAAAATATTCAGGAAGGGAAAAATGTAATCCTAATTTTATGTTGGTCCTCCTGGGTTTGTTGCACAGTGAGATTTATCCTAGGAAAATGGAGCTTTTTTCCCAAGCTACCTCATCAACTGGCTGATATATTTCTTACTTTCAGTATGTTCAGGCAGGGTGGTTTCATTTCTATTCACAAATGCTGTCAAGTAGCCAAATCTGAGCACTTGGCATTGCAGGGCTACTTTTTCACAATGTGCTCTGGGGATGATTGGGCCCAGTTGTGCCAACGAAAGCAGAGGGGGCAAAGAGTTCTAAATCGGCAAGCAAACTGAAAACAAAACAAAAGCAGTGCAAAAGGATACAGTGACAACAGTTAGAATTATTTATGTATGTATGTTGAGGAAGATATTTTACCATCCTCAGGAAAACCTTAATTCCATCCTAAAATTTCATTGTTAAAATGCATGTGCTTACCAAAATTATTTTCTTTCAGGAGGAAGAAAACAGAATAGAACAATATGGGACCTATAGTCTGGAACATGATGGTATAATACAGATACTTGTTGAAACTGGGTGCTCTCCAAATTGTGCATATCATTCTGGGATTCCCAAAGCACACTTAATCTAGGATGTTCCCAGGTCCATGTAGCATGATATGAGGTTAAAAGTTTGAGCAAGGATAAGGAATGAAGGCTAATTTGTATCAGCAATTGAGTACAACGGAACAATTTGTAACCACTAGAGGCAATAACTTACAACTGTTTACTTCTTTTTGCTTAGCCAATGTGGTGATCAGTATAGGCTTCAGGTTTCATCAACTTCCTCTCAAAGCAACCACAGATAATGGATAATGATGATGATTTCCAGTTTATAAATGCTGCTGAGTTTTTATTTGCACTTATACAATATAAATACTAGAGTTATGCAAATCAGGTCTGATTTCATCTGAACTAATTAAGAAACTCAGTTCAATTGGACAAAATCATTGGACTCAATTCAGTTTGATTCAGATTAAAATGCATTAGTATGTGTATACACCCACCCACACACCCACACACCCACACACCCACACACACTGTATCTAAATTGTACAAATTGGTTTGAACCAATTCAAATCTTTTTAAATCATACAGCCAAATTAATCTATCTGCTTAATTCATTATATCTTTTTTGTTATATTTGATTTGCAGTTTGATCCTAATTCATTTTCTATACATGACCAAACCATCTCAAAATTCTTTTCTTATGGGGTAGTCCTCACTTAATGACCAGAATCAGCAAAACTGTCACTAGGTAATGCAATTGCCCAGGTTAATGACCATTGCAATCATTGATGGTTTTCGGATCCATTTTTCTGATTGCATTATTCAGTTAATTCAACATTCACTGCAAATCATTCAGAACTGAAGAAGCTTTTTGGGTGAGAAGCAAAATGTTTTCAAAGAAGAATAACAAGGAAGTCCAGTTGCCTTTTGGAAAAAGCACCTTTGAGACAACCATAACCTGGATGATCATGAATCTTCATAGACATTCAGACTTTCAACTAGTGATCTTCTAATATCACATACAGTAATGTACTGATCAGGGGTGGGTTTCTCGCCCCATTCCAACTGGTTCGGAACGGGGCCGGCGGCGTCCTCATGCACGCGCGCAGTGCACACATGCGTACTAGCATCTGCACGATGCTCCAGCTGCTCCTGGACGATCGTGCAGGCGCTGTATGTGTCCTGCGCATGTGTGGAAGCGCAGAACTCGTCAAAACCAGGTAAGGACCGTGGGCGGGCGAGCGCGCCCTTCGCCGTTCCCGGAAGTTACTTACTTCCGGGTTCGGCGACCAACCGGTTCGCAGGGACTGCCATGAACCGGTTGAAACCCACCCCTGGTACTGATGTACTTTTGTACTTTTGCTACAAGAACATTAAGCAATCAAAGGAATGATACAAATTATTTTATTCCTATGTAATGCTGAACAATTAACTAAGCATTCTCTTTATTTTCATGCATGGTTTACTTCCACCATATACTGGTCTTAATACTTCAGTCAATTTTCATATTTAAGCAGAATGTTCTGTTCTTATTACATTTTATTTATATAAAATTTCATAATCCCTTTTATTTTATCATAAATTTTCATTATATTAACAAACTAACTTTCTTACATTCAGAAATTGTTAAAATGCCTGCTGAAGAGCAAATGTCAGATCTACCCATTTCCTGCCTGGCATTAAACCTCAATATTCTTCCATATATTTGCTCATTTTATCTGTTATATTTTTTCCATCAGAATTCTGCCAAAAACAGACTTAAAGCTACAGGTCATCTGATGTTAATCCTTTTCCAGTTTCACCATAGATATCTGCAGATCTACATTTTTTTTTCAATATTCTCAAGTATATATATTTTCTGTTCACTATAATCTTCTAGGATAATTTAATTAAATTCATAGCATTCATTTTATTCTTTGACTTATCTCGATCATACTCATACAATCTCAAATACCTCTTTCATAATTTCTTCACTTTAGCCTCATCCCAAACAATTTTCATTGTTTTTATTTTTAATCCATGTTAAAATTCCATTTAAAATTTAATTCATGTTGTTGGAAACTATATGGTTAGTCCTCTTTATCCACTTTCAAAACTTCAAAATTTGCCTAATAAATGCTCTGCCTCTTTTAATTACAACTATTCCTTGCTCACCTGTACACTGCATTATTGTAACTATTCTGTTCTTTCTATACCTCTTAGGTATTTTTCTTCATTTTTTGCAGCAACCATTCTCTTATCTGAATTTTTCTGTTTCCGAGCCTCTTTTATTTCATCACTCATTCCATTGAACAGATTTTTTTTGTATTTTGCTTTGACATAATTTGAACTCTTGAATTTAGTGCAGGTAGTCTTAAACTAGATAGTCCAATGGTCTCACATGGAATGTCATCTTTGTATTGTGGTGCTTAATTTTCATTTGTTTTATTAAATGATCTTTTGGATAGAATGTTTGGGCCTTCTAAATCCTGCCCAACCCTCAATTTGAAATCATGCAAAAGTGAATAGAAAAATAGGTACCACTTCTGTGGGAAGGTAACAGCACTCTGTGAAGTCATTCTGGCCACATGATCAAAGAAATATCTTCAGACAGCTCTGACTCTATGGCCTTGAAATGGAGATGAGTCCTATAGTCAGCACCGGCGGAGTAGAATTCGCAGTGACTTTTACTTTTATGGGCCTTCTAGTATTTTTTTTAAAGGAAAAGCTGAGCAGACAGACCAGATGTTTAATCAACAAAAGATGAAGCAAAGAATGAAATGTCTCTGAAGGTGTCATAAAGAATGAAAAAGAAATGAATTTATCTGTCTCTTGTTAGCAGCACCTGTCCCAAGATACCTTTGTAGCAATAGTCTCACATGTTAGAAAGAGGATATCAGACTTACCTGCTTATTCCTGCACATCTGAGAGAATATGTGATAATGTATAATAAGAGTTCTGTTGCAGATGGTTACCTTGTTTTCTGCTTTCTATCCAGATGGCTGAGGGCAGACATAGCAGGAAAAAAAATGGAAGTTATGAGGGAGCAAATTCTTGCTGCATTTAGGAAGGAAGATAACCTGCCTCCATTTAGCAGAGCAGTACAAATATATGGAATGAATTACAAAAAGTGGAATACCAGGTATTGGCTTTTTGCCACTACTTCATCATGAAATGGCTCAAAGGGTGATAAGTTTGTGTCAGAGTGAAGTACATTTTTTCAGGCAATATATTTACACCCACTGCAGTTTTAAAAAGAATAACTTATGGGTATTAACTATATTTTCAAATGCTGAAGAAAAGCAACTCTGAGCAGGTGCTTCCCTCCACTCGCAATATAACATTTTGTTTTCTTCCTATTTTGTGGGGGTGGAGCACATATTTTCCTTCCTTGAGAAAGGAAGAGATCAACAAATTGAAGCACTATCACAAATGGCAATCACCTGGGAGGAACCTCTTTCACATAATGTCATCTTTGCAATGAGTAATAGTAATCAATAATAAGCTATTTTTATTCCTGACCATTTAGCGAATGCACACAAATTCCTGTATTAGTGTCTATTTTTGCCAGTGTTGAAAAGGAATAAGCATTGAAATGAAATCTCTCTGGAACCTGCATGTACTACCGTACAAGTTGAGATGAAGAACAATACACCTGGGGGCCCATAATACCCTACGACTACCTGTTATGGCTGCAATGACTGTCTTGGTAATTCTCCTTCTCTCTTTTAAATAATGTTATTAAAGGTTTTAAACAGAAATATAAAAATGAATACAAACTAATGTAGGGAAGAAAAAAGAAAAAGAAATCAAAGAGAAAACTAATAGTGCAAGAAGGTGAAAAAATTTAAAAAAATGTTTTTATTTATTTGGCATATAGCAAGGTTACATTGGCAAGGATATTACAGAGTTAATACAAGTAGTTGCTGGGCTGCCAATTATTGTTATTCCATTCAGTTCATGTTCGCATGCTATTCAGAATGCACCACAGAGGGTGAACTAACTTCACACTCGTAAGATTTGACTTTATTCTGTAGCATCATCTGGGACTCTTCCCCCAACAATGTCATCTTGCATTTGGGCATCACATTTGGACAGGTCTGGCAACGGGTGGATTCATACTGCCACACAAATGGCCAGTTTTTCCCCACTGAAATGATATCTACTTCTCTACTTGCATGTAACATGTTTCAAATTGCTAGGTTGGCAGAAGCTGAGCCAAGTGATGGGAGCTCACCCTGTCATACGATGCTAGGACTTGAACTGCTGGAGTACAGATCTTTTCCAGTATCTTTAAGTCACAGAGCCACTGCACCTCATAGTAAAAAAAAAATGAAAAGAAAGAAGAAGGAGAGGAATCCCAAAGAGCCACTTCATTTGTTGGCTTGTTATTCTGCCATGGTTTTCAGCTCCCCACTCAGTGGAGCCATCTTCAGTTTGCCATTTCTTCTCCGAAAGTTAATATTTCTCTTCTGATGAGGAATGGACATGGGATCAACTACAAATGTTCCAGATATTTGCTCCTCTTCACCAGGAAACCACAGTTCTCTGGCATGTTTAGAATTCTGGAAGATGAGAGTTTCCCCAGCTCTTCCCAAACCTTTATTGATACAGGTTCTGGATACTTATCTTAATCACCTTTGGAAATTGCTTGTTAACTGCTTTTCAGATATCAGGAACCTTCATAACGGCAAATTTTACAGACTGAGTTTCCTTCAATCCTTAACAAAGGAAGTTTTGAATACAAATTTAACGACTTGTTTTTTTTTAATAACAAACAGCAAAAGAATTATTAGAAAACTGATTATGAAAAGTTATAAACAAATTAAAGGTCCAGGTGGTTTTGAAATAAGATAATAATCTTATTTTTCCTTTTTTCCTATTTGTCTAGAAGAAGAATGTCCAACTGAAATCCCCATCAAAATCATCAATCATCAATTAATTTTTTTCATGTTTTCTGCAAGAAGTCCATAAGGTCTTTCCAGTCAACAATAAACATATATCTTATACTTTATCAAATCAAAGACAGCAATCCGTCCATCCCAGCAAGTTCCATCATCCTTACTAGCACATCCCTCCATTGTAGGCAGTGCCAAATCTTTATATTTTTGTGCACAATCTCTCTGCAGTTCTCATATACAAAAATAAAGTTCCAGGACTTTTTCCAAACTGTTTGTTCAACAATCCTAAAAAAATAATAATCCTGGTCTCAATTATATATAAATCTTTAAAATCCTTTAAGTCAGGATATGTAATTGAATCCAAATTTCTGTAGATTTTATATGTCCACCAAGCAGGATAAAATGTCTCTTATTATTTATATTTGCAACATGAATTTGACCTGTTAATGCACAAAATTTGTTTTCCCCATTAATGTTTCAATTCCCATTCAATTCAAATCTTCCAAAACCACACCAAGTCATTTGCAAAAGCCCTTAAGTTATATGTTTCTTTTTAATCTTTACACACAATTCTTTCATCTTTATCTTATATTTCTGTCCAGTGTTTCAAGAATCAAAATAAACAAGAGAGGAGACACTGGGCATTCCTATCTTCTTCCATTTGATATCTCACAAGGTCTTGTTAGCCCTCCATTAACAATTATTTGTGCTTTCTGTGAAGTATAAATCAATAATACCCTTTATATAAAGTTCTCTCCAAAGTTCATCTCTTCCAAAACGTTGAACAGGAAATCCCAGGTCAAATTGTCAAAGGCTTCCTCATCTAAGAAAATCAATGTGGCTTGTTGCTCATTATGCTGCTCCAAATATTCCAAAATATCCAACACAATTCTATGTTTGTCTTTTAACTGTCTTTTAGGTAAAAAGCCAAATTGGTCCTCATTAATACATTCTTGAAAAATTATTTTTAATCTATCAGCCAGAATTGTTACAAACAACTTGTAGTCATTGTTCACTTGACATCAGCCAGAGAGATGTCAATTTTGTTATACAAGTTAAATAATATTGATGGAATGCTTTTTGCATGGCCAAGCTATCTGCTAATACTGTTTCTCCTTCCTTAGCTTCAATAATTTTTCTTTGCTTTTTTTTTGTAAATTATATGCCAACCATTTTCTTGATTTGTTTGCAAACCCAAAGGTTATTTTTTTGCTTTACATATTTCTTTTTTTATTTCTAGTTCACTTACTGTTAACATTTCTATCATTGTAAAAGTTAAATTCATTGAGAATGAGTTGTTTCTGGAAATGTCTTCAGTTTTTCTTCTTTTCTTTATCTACTCTTCTTTCTTTTTCTCATTCAAAATAGCTTGTTTTCTTTTTCTTTTTGCTTCTTCTTTTTAAGTTTACTATTATGCTGTATGAAACAATGTCTAATAAAAATTCTGTTTGTGTCCCAGGCCATTCTTAAACCTTTCTCTAATTTATTTTCAAAGAATTCTTTTATTTCATCTATTTTTGAATTTTTTTACAATTACTCCTTTCTGTAACATTTCATTAAGTCCAGGGTTGGGTTCCGGCAGTCACTACTGCTGGTTTGCTCATGGCCATGCCACGTGTGTGCGTGTGCACTTTATGTGTGTTGTGCATGCATGCACACAATGCAATTAAAATTGCTCTGCGGATGCGCAGAAGTAAAAAACAAGATGGCACCACCTCCAGGAGGACCAGTTCAGGGACGTAGCAGGCCTGGATCACTGTCAGTTCCAGAGACCCAGCTGAACTGGTCCAAACCAATAGGAACTCACCCCTGATTAAGTTTCTATCTAAAAGATCTGGGATTCCTTTTATAAACTAAACTTATAAAATTGTGATTAGGAAAAGTGGATTTATGTCAGCCCTACCTGAATAACAGTACAGGAAGCAGGATTAGATGAATTTGTTCTACTTGTTCTACAGGCTACATTAACAGAATCTTGCAAGTCTAAAGGCACAAACTTCCCTCCACCACTTTTATCCACTTGATTCATTAGGTACTAAATTTCCTTGTCTCACCTTAATCCAGTGGGGGCCTTCTGCCTCCCTTGTTAGATTGTTTCCTAGGTAGCATCTTTTCTCCTCTTTCTCCAAGGTCATGTACACATTTCCATTACAGTTTCCAACTGCAAAATCCTCAGTTCCTGAATCCTAGAATGCATGTGGGTGATCTCATAAACTTCCCATTAGCCAGAAAGACTGTGTTAGTCAGAATTCATTGTTTGGCTATGTATCTTTACCATTAACAGATTAACAGAGTTGGAAGGGACCTTGCAGGTCATTTAGTTCAACACCCTATCCAAGCAGGAGAGCCTACATCTGCCTCTACCTAGAATCAAACTCACAACCTACTGATTGTGAGGTGAGAGCTCCATCTCTAGGCCACAGCAGCAGTGTTGTCCTCCACTTTCATGGACATCTAGTCCATATAGATCCTTACCTAGAAGCTCCTCACTGCCTTTGCAAATCTCCATGCACACATACCAATCAGTTTCCTGCAAGATTTCAAAGCTAATGAAATACAAACTAAATTCAGAAATATTGTGTAAAACATCAGGAAGGGTTCTCTCCAATTTGGTCTAAAGCTGAGAGCTACTTGAAAACCAAAGTTGGCATCATAGTATGTCATGTAATTAATTGCTTTTTAGATAAGTATTGACATTCAAAATTGAGGCTTATGGTCCGCATGTTATGTTATGCCCAGAGCATAGAAGGGGGGGGGGGAGAGAAGGACCAATCTAAATTCATCAGGGGTGATGGAAAGATTCAATCTATTTTCACCATATGCTTGAGTACTATACTGATTATTCTACCTAAAATCTGACCAATTTTTGAATTTCAAATCTTTGCCTTTGTAAAGGGTATGTTCTATGATGGCTTAGAGATTTAATTTAAATTAAAGATTTCTAAGATGAAATGCCTATATCTCAGAATCTTAATAAAACTTGAAATTTCAAGTTTAGCTTCTGCATCTGGGAGGCATGTTTTTTTTGTAGTTGTATTTCTCTGCTTAGAAACAGAAGGGCATAATGGCCATGTTATAATCTCAAACAGTAGGAGCCCATTTCAGAAGGACTTAGGAGCATCCTGTGCATTCTTTTTTAACTGTTATTGTTTTAGCTAAGTTTAGGTTGTATGAAAGCTCATCACATCTTACTTTAATTTCCCAACAGATAATAGCAAGAAATCCTGTTGCTGATTTTCAGTGCTTGGCACTCATATTTCAATCTTTTTTTTTTTGTCACTTAGGAATTCCAAGAACTGAAGCAAGTTAACCCAATTTACTGTTTCCAGTAGGAAGAGAAATTGCACAGAAATGAAGTATGGTTTTGTTTAGTTCAAAGTATGCATGGATTAATCAAATTGGAATGGAATCATTCCATATTGAAATGTCTAGTTCCGTGATGGCAAACCTATGGTATGTGCGCCAGAGATGGCACACAAGCTGTTTCCCCAGTTCAACTCCACTGTGCTTGTGCGCATGCCTCCCATTGGCCAGCTGGTCTTTGAGTCTCTGCTGTGCATGCTCTGGGTCAGTGTGGGAGCAGTGTGCAGGAGGGGTGTGCATGCACGGGCACCACACATGCATTGCATTTTGGGGGTTTGGGCATGCTTTCAGCACTTAGTCTGGAAAAGGTTAGCCATCACTGGTCTAGTTCTTTCCCCAGCCTTCTTCATTTAAAACATGTCTAAATCTTCATGTACACATGTACATGTGATGATAACATGGAATTTTAAAAAAGCAAACAAGCAAAAAAAAAGAAAGAAAAGAAAAGCCCCAGATATTAGTACTTTCTCAACAAAGGGGCTTTCTATCCTTTTCATATAGCAAGATTAATCTGGAGCAAACAACTCTATGCTTAAAAAAAGAAAGAAAGGGAATTGAATTGGGCAATGTATATTTTATATACTGTAAAAATTATTCTAAATTCTGGAAACTGAGCACATCTGCTTAAGATTGTTTTAGAAAACTGACAAATGGGTATGTAGAAGAGAACACTACGTAGAACTGGGACTGCTTAAATCTCCTATTCACTCTGTTTTCTTTGTATTTCTTCTTTAATTATGTATCCTCAATTCATTTACAGAAGTAATGCAATGGTTTTACCATTTCCAGAGCAAATAATTAAGAAAAGCAGGAAAGGGAAGGATATATGACAAAAGTGAACCTATTCGAACCTATTCGGTACAAAGGAGATAGATATAGATACGGATGACATAGATGTAGATTAAATGACATAGATGTATAGGGAGAGAGACAGAGAAAGAGAGAGGGAATAGATGTTAAATGAAACAAGAATAGGTGTTAGCAAGAAACAGTATTGAGGGGGAAAGGAATAATCAAATAGCTGTGAAATCAGTTCAGCTGATGGATAAGGCTTCCTTCTGACAATCTTAGATAGAAATAGCACCAGGTTTGATGTGATTTGTCCCAGCATGGGAAATAAGGATTGCACAGGAAGTGAAGATTGTACTAATTATAGTTTCCAGTTGGAAACTAGAAATACCGGTAGTACAAAATGCAGTAGTGTATTTTTTTTAACTTGCACTAGATACTGGATAAAAAATAAATATATGTATCCTTTACCTTGTATTGGTTGTCAATAATTCTCAAGTGCATTAAAGTGAGGATTTTCACTTATAAAAGCCCTTCAAAGGTATCTTGGGGATAGCTTTCTCCAGTCAGAACTAACCTATCTGGTTTGTGTGTCCCAGGAGAGCCTGATGTTGACATTTTATTTCCATTGATTTGGGGTGCAGGGAGACAGAGGTAAGATATCAAGGAATTAAGTCTGGGAACAGAAATGTACATTTCCAAAATCTTCCAGAACATGTGGACATTCCTTTGAATCTCCTGAATGGTGACTTCTCCCCAAGTCAAGAGCCAGTTTTTTTTAAAAAAAAAAAGTATTTCCATTATTGGGTAACTATGTTTTTGTTTGGTAATTTCATTGCTCACCAGTGTGATGCAGAAAAATAAGTGCAGTGTCAAGGCATCTGTGTCATGTCCAAAAAGTCCAATATGTGATCCCTGGTATCTCTAGATAGAACAAATGAAGCCTTGAGTTCCAAATTGCAGAGAACTGTTACCAAACAGTATAATTAAAACTGAGCTAAATGTGTTTGATTCAGCATGATGAATTTGTTTGTTGTTTTAAAACTAGAAACACTGGTCTTCTTGCTTTTCTGATTGCTCAGTACTTTCCACTTCAGGTGCATGATGTTTCTCACTCCTGCCCCACCCAAAAAGGCAGATCAAAACTGATTCATCAGGTTTCTCTTTCAGTTGAGATTTAAATTCTATGGGATTTCATAGCTTCTTTGCCATAAGAAAAAGAAAGTGTGGTTTTACTAGGCATACCATATCAAGTTTCCAAAACCTCTGAGGTCTTCCAGTTGGAAGCAAAGAAGTACAGTTCTTACATTTTGTTGCCATTTTTCATATTTTTGCAGTCCACATAAGTTAAACCTAGATATGACTTCCTCTGTGTGGAACAAAAATAGCCTTATCAAGAACAAGAGAATATAATGGTAGAAACGGCTTTTCAGATTATGCTCTGGGAATTTTTGTTAACAAAATAGAGAAAGGAATGGAGTATCAGTCTTTAAGTCATACACAACCAAAGAAACAAAAAAATATGTAATATATCCTCACTTGCAAAGCAGATGTAATGTGGGCTGATAGCAGAGAACAGATGAATGTTGACAGCTCTGGGAATTGCTGTAGTTGCTATCTGTCAGGTTTGTATCACAGCTGACCAGATGTGATGGTTTACCCTGTGGCAGAAATAGCATTTACTCTGGACAGTTTCCAGAGTCAAGCACAGAATGATGGGCAGTTGTTCCTTGTCTCGGTCCACATTTTATGTCGATACTAGCAAAGTCACTTACAGGCCTGTGACTTAGATTGCCTTTTATGTACTGGGCTTTTTCTTGAAATTTAACCTATATGATCTGAACCATCCTGTGAAAAGTAACATGAAATGGTTTAGTTGATCAACCAGTGAATTGAAGCATACATGTAAAAGATAACATTGGCCAAAGATAAGAATAGGGGCTCTTGTTCATCTTCCTGACACATGCTCGATCACTCTCCAAAATTATTCCCAGTCCCTCCATCATATAGTATAGAAATCTGCTGAATAAGATGTGATTTGCTGCTGCTGTGGTAATAACAGCTTCAGTCAGTGTAGAAATGAGTTGTTTACAGTGCTTAAATACTTAGAATGAGACCTATAGGCCTGGCTGACATATCACATTAATCTAGGCTAAAGATGGTAAAGTAGTTTGATATATTATGGGAATCCAGTCATTCCCTTAGCATCTTGTATGAACAAGGCCATCATATGCCTTCTTTCAGAGGTATGCAAATTCTGTCTTCTATAGAGACTCATCAGACTTAGTCTTAGAGAAGAAATTCCAGATTCCAAAAGTGACTGAACTAGAACCCAGTTTGGGAGGGGGGTTAATGATATGAACTCATATTATTATATCATTATTATTTTAAACCTCTCCAAAGCTTGATCAGCATCATCATTGATATTGTCCAAGCTAGTTGGTTGACTCCCATGATATGAAATGGTATGTAGAGGAGAATGAAACAAATTTAAGTTTGTTCCAAAGGCATAGGCCCAAGAATTATTCCCTGAGATAATAGCTGCCTCCCACTGGTCTCAAGGTTTCTTAGGATCAATTAATTTTATGCCATTTCTCAGTTAAAGAAGCACCAGTCTTTGTTCTGAAAGGAAATCCTCCTGGGGATATGAACTGGAATATTGGACTGTATACTTGCATAACATGATTTTTCAAGCAGGATGCTATATGAGATCCATTGTGTTATCTAACATAAAGAAATAATGAATATCACACTTCTAGTGAATTAAAAATAACTGATAAGATTTGAGGTGAACCCAAAACCTAAGCATAATTATTTCTTCTTGGAAAAGATGCTTTGGAGAATAAAAAGAAAATGGCTAACATTTAAAGTCAATCAAAAATTGAAAGACAGCTGTAATTATAAGAAGTTATCTCCTAACAACTTGACTTGTATAATGAAAAGAAATAATTTAGTGATAGCTTAATCAAAAAACCCATGAACTAAATGCAGCCATTTCCAGCTCTGCGGATTGGATTTCAGGTTAATTAAGAATAGGGTTAGGTAGACCATTTTCTCAGTTCCCCAAATGTACATTTACTTGGATTAGATATTTTTATCCCACCTTTATTATTTTTATAAATAAAAGAAGGTGGGGAACATACCTAATACTCTTTCCTCATCCTATTTTCTCCACAAACACAACCCTGTGAAGGCTAAGAGATGGATGACTTAAAGTCACTCAGCCAATCTCATGCCTAAGGCAGGAATAGAACTTGCAATCCACTGTTTCTAGCCTAGTGCCTTAACAACTAGAACAAACAGGGTCTCATCCTCTTTCTTCTCATTCCTGTACTAATTTGCAAAGCTAACTTTCCTCCTTTTCCTTTGTTAGTTTGCAGACAACTCTTTGAAATTCATAGACATGTTGGTTTGTCAAACATTCTATATGCACTTTTGATACATTGTTTTGACATATTTTTAGGAAAAACAATTTTATCCCAAGACAGTGCATTTTGGAGTAAGCTTTCTCTAGTATTTCCATGTTGCATGTCTTGAGTTAACAAATGCTTTGCAAAAATGGAAAAAAATGGTAAAACTGCATTCATGTACACCAGAGGTATACAGTGCAAAATCCTAGAGCAGTAGGTGTTTCCTGAAAGCCTTGGGGGTAGCCTGCAGTGCCCTCCAGAAGTTGTTACGAAGGTCATAACTTTAAATGTCACAGAAAGAAGATGAAAACAATTGAATACATGACTGGATACTTCTCATATTCGTGACATTTCATTGAGATTTAATTTTCAAGACTGCAGTCAAATGGGCATCACAGTCGAAAGATACCCAGAGATGGGCTTTGAGTTTGGCAATTTTACACTTTCATTCTTTCCCTTTATCATCTTGCTAATACACATTTTATATTTATTTATTTATTTGTTTGTTTGTTTATTTATTTATTATTTATTTATTTATTTATTTATTTATTTATTTATTTATTTATTTATTTATTTATTTATTTATTTATTTATTTATTTATTTATTTATTTATTTATTTATTAAAATTTATATGCCGCCCAATCCCGAAGGACTCTGGGTGGCTTACAAAAAAGAAGAAGAGGAAGAAAAAAAATTAGAAAAGGACAGATTTAAAATCACAACACATGCATTCGTACAATCGGGGCTGGACCTCAACAATGAGGTCAACAGCCCCAGGCCTGCCAGAATAGCCAGGTTTTAACAGCTTTCCTGAAGGCCATGAGAGTGGGTAAGGTCCGGATCTCTGTGGGTAGCTCATCCCAAAGGGTCGGAGCAGCCACAGAGAAGGCTCTCCTCCAGGGGCCCGCCAGCCGACATTGTCTGGCTGAGGGCATCTGAAGGAGGCCCGATCTGTGGGATCTTACCGGCTGCTGGGAGGTATGTGGCAGTAGGCGGTCTTGCAGGTACGCTGGCCCTAAGCCATGTAGGGCTTTAAAGGTAATAACCAACAAAGGTAATAACCAACAATTGATATTTATGTAGCATAAGCCTTTCTACAACTCTGATATGACTGTGACAAATCCAAATATGTTGGCCATTGTATTTACACAGCATGGTCAACAAACTGCAAATGGATCCTATGATGGTACAATTGAAGCTTTGCTGCATATTAAAAAAAGGGCAACTTTGATCAAACTGGGTAGCAATATCTTGACTTTTTGAACATACTCTACAAATCCCTGTATGTTGATGTATGGAGTACAACTGGGAATTCAGTTCAGTAGTAGAATAGTGGAGCTCTGGGTGGTTGAAATACTAGATTTAATTCCTTGAAGAGCCTTACCTGACTTGATGCAAAAGTATGTATGGAAGGAATTGTTCTTTTATGCTCTAAGGTGTTGTGCGAATCCAGACGCTTTGTTTATTTTATAGCACAAGGTCCTCTGCAGCTAACATCTGATTAATTCAGTAGAATATTGGGCAAACCCATCCAAAGTGTTGCAGAAGAACCATATTTGTTACTATCAAATGAATCTACAGCAAATCATCTGAGCAGATTGCATTTGGTTTACAAAGCGTGGAACAGGAATAATTGGCTCTTAACCTTTGTCAAAGAGAGGGAGTGGAAAGGAAAAAGAGAAGAAGGGAGAGAGGGAGAGGGAGGGGTGTGGGGTGTGGGGAATGTTGACTACTTTAATGATCCAAGCAGAAGAATTCTAAAACTAAATAACTCTGGAGACCAGTCTCGGTGGATCATGTCTGAATATTTCATATAATGGTGATAGCAGAAGCCCACTCTTTACTAATCATGCTTGTTTACTTTTTCTCCCAAGCCTGGGAAGGAAGGAAGAAGCAAAAAACAACAACAACCTTGGAATGTATGTGTATGTGTATGTGTATGTGTATGTGTATGTGTATGTGTATGTGTATGTATATGTATATGTATATGTATATGTATATGTATATGTATATGTATATGTATATGTATATGTATATGTATATGTATATGTATATGTATATGTATATGTATATGTATATGTATATGTATATGTATATGTATATGTATATGTATATGTATATGTATATGTATATGTATATGTATATGTATATGTATATGTATATATGTATGTATTTTGTGTCACAACCCCTGGTATGCCCAAATATGGGAGGAAGCATACTGCTTCCTTTTCTGTCTATCGGCTCATCACAAGAGACCATCCAGACAGAAAGCCATTATTTTTACTGTTGCCTTTGTTATATTTGTGTTGCATTTGTGCTGATAAATAAATAAAGGGAGACTAGTATAGATCTATTTCAAGCTATTTAGCTCTCATCAGCTAACCATACCCTTACTGGGATTTGAACCTGTGCTGTATTACATATTAGGCAGTTGTGTTAGCCACTAAGCCACACACACACATACATACATACATACATACATACATACATACACACACACACACACAGTATGTATGTGTGTGTATGTATGTGTATATATATATATTTCTTAATATTTATTAACAATATATGTATATGTATATGTATATGTATATGTATATGTATATGTATATGTATATGTATATGTATATGTATATGTATATGTATATGTATATGTATATGTATATGTATATGTATATGTATATGTATATGTATATGTATATGTATATGTATATGTATATGTATATGTATATGTATATGTATATGTATATGTATATGTATATGTATATTTATATTTATATTTATATTTATATTTATATTTATATTTATATTTATATTTATAAGTATGAATGTATGTGTGTACACACACACACACACACACACACACACACATGAATGATATGGAGCTGAAACAACTGCAACTTTGTTCCAAAGTCTTCTTTTTAAAACTAGTTTTGCTGACTCTGGGCTAGAATTTCATCTGTGGTAATGTACCAGTTACCTACTCATAAATTTCATCTGCCTGACTAACAAATGGAACTGGCAGTAGTGTGGCAGGGTGGGGAACCCCACTAATTGGGAAAATCAGCTCTGGAGTCTGCTTGGTAATTGGCAGACACTGCTGAAGGCTCGTTAAGTTTCCCCAGTTCGACTGTGCTCTTTGTTTGTCCTGAGGGTAAATAGGACAGCTCCTGTCCTTCACTTGACCTGAGTCACAATTCTCCACATCAAAAGGTCTTTCCACCAGACTCACTCAGTTGATTCTCTGCAAGGACTGGAGGAATCTATTTTAAACCATGCATCCCACACTTATCTCCCTCTTCCGTAGACTTTTTCATTTAGCGCTCCCTCCCTCTTTTAAAAAAAAGCAAAAATGGATGACAAAAGGCAGGAAGAAATCATCACATTTAGTTAGAGAGGCACCAGCCTGTATCATCGAAGTTTCTAATGCGTGGCTGAAAGCCTAACAATATTAAGAAAAGAACCATTACAAATTCAATTGGCTATTTTCTTCCTTCAATGAACACAGCTCTACTGTTTTCAAGTTTAAATTAAAAATCCTGATTGTTTTATTTTTCTCCTTATATTTCAATCACAAAAGCTACATGGGACCTGCACTTTTTTCCTAGGACAATGGGAAAATGAAGGGGATCCTTTCCTGGAAGCTGATTAGCAAAATCATGCCATTGACATCAGGATCCCTCAGGGAATTACTTAAACACAATTTTATATATTCTAACTTCTTTGGGCTAATAAAAAGTTCCACTGCATGAATCCAACATTTTTGTGGCTGGGGATGGGAAAATGTTTCCAGCAGCTTCTAGAACGTCTGCCAAAAAAGATGATAGGAGAAGGCCATTGAGTTAGTGTTAATATAGCTCTGTATATGTGTATATTTATTCAGTACATCATTTAACTGTCCAACGAACACATTTTTCCTGGGTACTGCACAAATGTGTTACAACATACAACGTAAAATAAATCAATACAGTATTATTAAAACCATTATTATTAAAACCATTATAACAGAAATAATAATAGCAAATAAGATCATAAAGGGAACAGCAAAATCACTACTGAGAACCAGTGTAGTGTAGTGATTAAGATGTTGGATTCAGAATGGGAAATCTCAAGCAAATCTCTGAGCTTGATGATAAGATGCATTGGGAATGGGTTGTGGCACAATGACAAGTGGGCTAATGCTGCCTAATAAGCTAGATATCCACAGATAGCTCAGAATCAGCTTTGATGGATGGTCTAGGAATTTGATAAAACCTGTATCATCCTTAGGGATAACAAGTGATAGTTTTTTTTTCAGCAGCTCATAACACCAAGGGAATCTATCAATTACTTCTTTTAATCTGACCCATATTAAAACTACTGGCCTTGTTTCTAAGAGAAAATAGGTTTTGGCCACAAGGACAGCATTATAATGTTTGCCTAGTCTTTTGCCACTTGACAGACTGTAAGAAAGTGTATTAACATGACACATGAGAAAGAATCCAAAGAAAAATGTAGATGTATCAAACTTTGACTGCCAATCTAAGATGGCTAGTAATTGGCAATACAGTGGTTTATTTGCCACCATGTAACACTTATCTAGATTTTTGCAAATCATATTATGTCTAAAGGAAAGAAGAAAATATAATTTGCTTTTTTTATTTTTTATTTTAACTATAGATTACAAAGTCCAACAATTCCACTACCTAAATAAATTGAAACAAGAGACTCTTTTTACAAGAGACTCATTTTATGAAGAAAAATATAAAATATTTGATTTATAAAAAATTTGGTAAGGAATTTATTTCATTAGGTTCTAAAAAAAACTACAAAACAGTTGTTTTGTATATTAATCTCCAATTAAAACCAGAATTCTATTAACTGATGAACATGGTAGATTTGCTGGGGTGGAAATTGAATTACATGGTGTTAAGACTATGCTATTGGCTATTTATGCCGCAAACGAAGATAAAGCAATGTTTTACAAACAAATTACAGAGAAATTACTGTTTTTTCTTAGAAAAATTAGTGTTTGATGCGGTGAATTCCCCATAGTTGGTTAGAACATATGAGAAATATTAAAACTTTTCAAAGTAAATTTCCAGATGACATTTTAATTTGATGGACAAATGGTGGATGAATAATATATTAATTTTTCAGAAAGACATAGATATTTTTCAAGAATAGATATAATTTGGATTTTAAAAAAACCTTAGCTACTAAGATTTATAAAAAAAGATTTTACCAAAGGCTTTTTCTGTTCATAATCCCATGAGTTTAGTTGATAAAAGGAAAGCTATTACTGGATATTTTATACAATGTAATACTCAATTTATAAAGAAGTACAAAGAGAAAAAATATGCTATTTTGTATGAGATTAAGTGGGGAAAAAATTAAGGAGATCTCCTGGAAAGATAAATATTTCTCATCAAATTAAACTTTTGCAACAGCTGTTCATATTAACAGTAAAAAATGGAAATAAAAATGAATTATGTAAAGTATATATATATATATATGTTGCATTTGTGCTGATAAATAAATAAATAAATAAAGGGAGCACAAATGTAACACAAATGTAACAAGCACAAATGCAACACAAATGTAACAAAGGCAACAGTAAAAATAATGGCTTTCTGTCGTGATAGTCTCTTGTGACGAGCCGATAGACAGAGAAAAGGAAGCAGTTTGCTTCCTCCCATATTTGAGCATACCAGGGGTTGTGACACTATATATATATCAAATAAACAGGTAAATGATTACTGTATAAATTAAGAAAACGTGATTGTAGAGGACAATCAGCAATGTTACTCATATGGGGTGATAAACCTATTTATCATTTATCAACCTATTTATCATTTATCATTCAGTACATTTAGGCCCCTGATACTTATAAAATACTTCTGTGATCTTATCAGCATTGGGGGGAATACAACATCAAGATCCTGTGTGGATATTAGATCTTTCTCACACACACATAGCCACTCTTTAATTAAAAGGACTACAGGGGAAGATTTGACCAGCATGCAAACATCTTAATGAGGCAACCAGCTTCTACTTACATTTACCTCTCAAGTAATCCACAGAGTCATTTCTTATCAAATGCTAAAGAAGGTATTGATTTGAATAATGTGTTGGAGAGACAGGAGGCAACTATATCCACATCAGAAGAAAAACTTGAGGGAGAAGTGGTTTTATATTTTGCATTAGCCCTTTCTCCTGAAAACCCTAGGATCTTTCACAGTTGCTTAAAAACAAATGTTGGTAGAAATTGACTACTCACAAAGCTGATTTATGGGGTGCATCGGGAGCAGCACATGCAGTTAGTAAATTGGGTTCATCCAGCCTCTTTTAAAATGAGATACAGACTCTTTATTTGATAGACTTCAATGGTCCCAATTAGAAAGAGATAATTCCTGTTCCTTCTTTGCCTTTTGAGCAGGATACTTAATAGATATGCTTGAGGAGTTATAGTTTTCTGAAAGCAACCATAACATAATCCACTCTGTGTTTTCTATCCTCATATACTTTTAAGGCATGGCTTGAAGATCATCTTTTTCTTTATTTTATTCATGTGCTGAAAATGCTCTGAAAGTACTTGGAAACCAGCACTATAGACTGACATAATGTCCTTCACATATAATTGTACACAAAGGGGAAATGACTGTCTTTTCTTTTCTCATACATAGTTTTTGTGGAATAACCAGGGACATTTGATGTTTATGAATAGAGTGGATGCCTATATATGTTTTCCAGTATTTCCCACCAATGTATATTTACCCAGAGAAGAATGGCACATCACACCATTGTTCTTTTTCCTGTGCATTTTGGAAACACTTTGAGATTTGAGATAGTACCATAAGAAGTTATATTTTGTAGCTGACCTAACAAGCTAGTGTAAGGAGGAAAGCAGGAGGGTGGGAGAGCACAGGTTATTGTAGCAGAGCCATTTCTCTTTTTCTTCCATATTTCCATCTCTTAGAGAAGCAACCAACATAGAAGCTCATTCACTATTAGCCGAAGTTCCCTTTTCACTCTTCTCAGAGCCTGAACTGCAGATGCATATGGTTACTGAAATATTATATCTTGTTCATATTGCCCCATTCATCTCTTTCTTGCAAGGCTGTCTGTAGGAGGAATAAAACAGTCAGGACTGTGCCCATGACTCTATGATTGAAGAGATTTCTTTTTATGTGTGCTGGAGCTGTAGAACTATGAAAGGCTGTCCTGTCTGTTATATTTAATGCACTGCATAGGAACAAATTAATCAAACCCAGATACTCAATGCACTGTTTTCTCCCACTAAACCTGTCTGCTGAAATAGCAATAGCATTTAGACTTATATACCGCTTCACAGTGCTTTACAGCCCTCTTTAAGCAGTTTACAGTCAGCATATTAAACCCCCTCCCCCCAACAATCTGCCTCCTTATTTTACCAACCCCGGAAGGATGGAAGGTTGCATCAACCTTAAGCCTGGTGAGATTCAAACTACCAAATTGTAGGCAGCCAGCAGGAGTAGCCTGAAGTACTGCATTCTAACCACTGTATCACCACAGCTCCTATAAATATATAAATAATCAAGTAACAGATGAGACACAATATGTTACAGCTGATGTGGACCCACAGAATTAGGATAACTAGGAACTGGGTTACTAAAGGAACATTCCTGTGAGTGAAAAATTAAGTCAAAGTATGGAAATTGAATATTAAGTAATATTTCTGCTGATTAATTTGTTCATCTCATCTACATTCCCATGAGAGTTACTGGAATCAAACATAAGGAGAGAAAAATGAACAAAGACATTTTTTAATATAAGCTGCTAATGATCTAAAACTCTTCTTGAAGAGATGAAGTCTAGCAAATACATTTTTAATCTTGATACTTGTTCCTATTTCCTTGCTAGGGATGATCTCAAAAATCTATTTCTTGATTCCCTGCTAAATACCAAGGTGGTTAGAACTTTCTAGTTTCCATACTTGAAATAGAACATCTCAATGCTTTCAAAGGTTATGGGTTGTGGGATGTCTTTCTTGATACTTTTGTAGAAAACCATGATTTCTCCCTATCTAGTCTAGGGGGAGAAAATCAGGTTACATGTTCTGGTGATCACTTTGCAGCAAGCAGGTTTTCTTAGAACTTACCTTCACTTCCTATACTTCACTTCCAAGTATTAAAAATATGTCCTTTCCTTTCCAAATGCATCCCCTGACATGTTAGGGGGAAAAGTCCTCTGTGCTCCTTCTCAAAATGTTTTGTCTCAAAATGTTAATTGCCATATGCCTTTTATAAAAAAAACAATAAGAACATTTCTCTTTTCACATAAATAACAAAATTCCTTATGAATATGACTTTTTAAAAAGATGGTATCCTGTTTAGAAAAGATCTGTTAAAACAATTTGCCAGAAAGATGATTTTCACAAGGATGGAACTCACAAAACTCTTAGCAGTCAAATTCTGTGGCTTACAGATATGATGATCAGACAGAAGTTGTTCTCTCTCTCTCCTTTCCTCCATCTCCCCACACACTTCTCCCTGCCCATTAGAAACAACTGCCATAAATATTGAACTTGTGCAATCTTTTGGATGAGAAAAGAGGGAAACAGAGTTGAGTATCTGTTTGCAACTCCTTAATGGAGCTGTACCTCTCTGCAAAATCTTGTGGTTTCCTCTACTGCTGCCATGCAATTCCAGGAAAAGCTGCTTTGAAGATTAATTGATAGATGTTAACTTTGTGTCACCAAAGAAGAGGGGTTGTGAGGAAAACAATCAATTCCTCTTTTAAGAATTATAGGCCTACCTACTGTACATACTGAATTTCTCTCTGTTTGGCATTGCCAAATCATTGAATGTTCAGCTAAAATAACCCAATAAAAGGTATGGTGTGACCATTTCCTAGAGGAAATAGCATAAACTCATAGTGTCAGCACTATGTGGAAAAAGGGGAGGGGCTATTATTTCTATTCTAAGACCACAGTAATGTTATTCCGTCATAACAAAATACAATTTCCCAAGTCTATTAGATGTCATTATTGGGATCAACTCCTGGTGACTATTTGGACAAATGTCAACCATCCTTACCTGTAATTAGTAACCTCTCAGAGCTCTTCCAAGCAGCCTCATTTTCAAAGACCAGAGATGCTGTTATATATGATGTGCCAAGCTACAGCTTTAATTTTAAAGGTAAAACAGGAAAAGAAAAAAGAAATCCAATAGAAAAGTCCAGGGACCACTTCATCATTTAAATGCCTCAATCAGTTTTCAGGATAGAATGTTGCCTCCCTCCCCATGGCTCAGATCAATGTAGAGAAATTCTTCTGCATTGGGCAATTAGGGCAACCCCTAGTTTTGCCACATTGATTGGCAGGAAATCAGTAATTGTAGTCTGAATTGGTTTCAAAAATAGACCTTCAGAACATGGATTTATTAACTGACCTGAGATGTCTCTCTAGAGATACTTCCTTTGATTAAAAAAACACCTTCCCAGAGAAGCAGTTAGCCCAGGAATAAGCTAATGTTGACACCTGGAAAGACTGAGAGGATTAAAGGAACTACTGCAAAGCTTCAAATGATCAGAAAAACAGCCTCCTGCTGGGGTTATACAAACAAGATGCAGCTTTCTTACATGAGGTGAGAAATCAATGTATCCTGGAATTCAGAAAGACAACAGCATCATGACTAAATTAAGAGGAGAAAATCTTGAGTAGCTTAAAAAAAAAGGGTTTTGTGCATGTATATGAACAAAGATGTATGCCTGTGCATTAGCCTTCAATTCTGCCCATTCTATTTGTTTTCCCTTCAGGAATTCAGATTCTCACACTCAGGGGCATCTTTGGCAGAAGAGGGGATTAAAAAAAAAAACCTCTCATCAACACTGAAGATATGATAAAACCCTTGCCCCTTTTTATTTATTTTATTTTTATTTTATTTATTTTGGTTTGTAAAGCATGTAGAAGAAAACAAATATAAATATGGATATAACATATAAACATATAAGTATAAGCAGGTATAAGTATATACAATATTTTTCAGAGTATAAGACACACCTTTTTCCCTCAAAAAAGAGGCTGAAAATCTGGGTGCATCTTATACACTAAATACAGCATTTTTTGTTTCCCGAAACCCTGCCCCCTTCACCAAAATGGCTGTGTATATCCTTTAGGAGGCTTTCAGAGTGCTCCTGGAAGCTGGAGAGGGCAGAAATGAGTGAATAATGGGCCTTTTTTCTATATTTTGCACTCCCCCCACACTCCCTAGGAGGACTCTACAAGCCTCATAAAGACTATTCATGCCACTTAAAAAAAAAAAAACAGGCCCATTTTCGTGAAAAATGGGTCATTTTTGGGAGGTCTGCAGAGTGCAAAAACTTATTTTTACATTTGCCTCTTCAAAATCTTGGTGCATATTATATTCTGGTGCATTTTATACTCCAAAAAATACGGTACATAAGAAATGAGTACAAATAGATGGGAACAGTAGGACAGGGAAGGGAGGCATGCTGGTGCGCTTCTGCGCACCCTCTTACAGATCTCTTAGGAATGGGGTGAGGACCACAGTAGACAGTTTAAGGTTAAAGTTTTGGGGGTTTGAGGATGTAACAACAGAGTTGGGTAATGTATTCCAGGCATTGACCATTCTGTTGCTGAAGTCATATTTTCTGCAATCGAGTTTGGAGCGGTTTGCTTTATACATGCCAAACTTTAATAAGACTTTGATCACATGGTCAAAACCTCCATAGCAATCTCCCTCTTCACCTGGGCACCTCTGCTCAGGTAGTAGACAATGTCTCCTTCTTTGTTATAAGGCATCCTTCATTCTCTGAGGTTTTAACTTAAAAATCAAAAGAGAGAAGCTACTCTTATTGGTTCTTTGGTAAACATTCAGCATAGTCTCTTTACTTGTTCTTTACAGCTACCTTACCTTGTTGATATTTTTTTCAAAAAAATGTGCAAAGACATTTTTGGGCACCTTGTTCAATTATTTCTACTGCTGGCAGATACAATTTTCCCTCCATCCCTTCAAATTATTTTCCCTCATCACACAGCACAGTTTCAGAGGCCCTTTGGGAAGAAAGAAATGGCAGCTGATGGAGGCACACTAGGAACGGTTTTGTCTTCAAAGCAAAATATGATTTAGAAATAGTGAGGAAAAAGAGTCATTACATCAATTGGTGACAATGTGAACAGTAATATTTGTCAGAACGCAGATGGGGGTGGAAAATTTTAATTACGCATAAACTGCTTCTCAAGCAAAATTGTCCATTTGCTGTTTCTTTTAAAATGATTCCCAATGATGAATTTAGCTACTTGACTACAAGTAGCTTCAAAATAATTATGAGAATGTCTGTGCAGGAAACGTAGACATTCATTTGTCCTGGGTATTTTAAAATCCTGTTGCACAACATTTGTTGAGGAAAAAAACAAAGTAATGTGAAAGTTATATACCCACAGCCCTTGAGTTATGACAGTAATTGGGACTAGAATTTTTATTACTAAGCAATGTAGTTTTAAAGGACAATGTTACATGACCAAATTGCTTAGTGATAGGAATCCTGGCAGTTTCTGATGCTATTGTTAACAACATTCTGTTGTTAGGGGAGGACCTATCCCAATCAAACCATTCCTAGCTTGGCTCTTCCAGCTGCAACCCTGGTAGGATAGTAGATTGCCTTCTCTGCCTCCTTTTCAAATTCCCCTCACCTGCCTCTCCTCTCCCTCCATGTCTGCTCTTTAGTTGCTCTGAACGCCACCACCTCTCCTGATTGCTTTTTGCCCAAATCATATGTGGTCTTTCCATGAGGCTTTGAAGAACACTGCCTATGATTTAAACAAGGCTGCCAGGGCCTCAGAAAGAAAACCTGGAGTGGCCAGCACTTGCCCTGTAAAGAGCCAGGCATGCCTTGTCAGCAGCGGGAAGAAAAAGATGCCATAGGTTGGCAGGCACTGGCAAATCTAGTGTACCCCAGGGCCAGCAAGAGGCAGCAGAGAAAGCAGAGCACAGTACAGCAAAAAGGGCAGAGATGGGCGATGGGAGTTGAAGCACCCTAAAGTGATAATTCCATGTGGGCTACCAAGTGCCTGAATTTTAATCACATGACCATTGAGGACTGGAACAGCCATAACTTCAGATAACTAACATTTGTTCAGCGCTGCTGTGACTTTGAATGGTTGTTAAGAGAGGATTATCTTTGTGAATCCTAAATAAGCACTGGATTTAGGATATACATATAGGTTAACTTAATGTTCTTTATACAGTTGTCTCTCCCCTCCCTCAAATATAATTTAATATGCATCCTAAGTAAAGCTTGGTGCTTTAATTTTCTGCAGCTACCCTCTATGGTAGGCTAGTTAACAGGATGCAGGAGTCATATCAATAGTGGGTTTCTACTGGTTTGGACCAGTTTGGCTGAACCGGTAGTGGTTTGGCAGCCTGGGTCA
Organism: Thamnophis sirtalis; assembly: GCF_051295495.1. Lineage (NCBI taxonomy): Eukaryota > Metazoa > Chordata > Lepidosauria > Squamata > Natricidae > Thamnophis > Thamnophis sirtalis. The sequence goes on along the minus strand of NW_028261386.1, from coordinate 55,844,686 downwards.
TTGAAACTGGCAGTGACCAAGGTCTGCCACACCCCAAACTGGTTACGATTCCGCCTATGGCACAGCCATCTTGGGTTTTTTTTTGCTTCTGCACATGCACAGAACAATTTTATTGCACTGCTCATGCAGTGTAGCATGCCCATGAGCAAACCAGCAATAGTGCCTGTCGGAACCCACCTTTGAGTCATATGTAATGTTGTTATAAACCAGGCTTTAATTGTGCCAGATTTTAAAGGCTAAGTTAGATAACTCTTAATGCAAAAAGAGGAAATCAGAAATACAATACAATACATTAGCAGAATTGGAAGGGACTTTGGAGGTCTTCTAGTCCAACCCCCTGCCTAGGCAGGAAACCTATATCATTCCAGACAAATGGCTATCCAACATCTTCTTAAAGACTTGCAGTGTTGGGGCATTCACAACTTCTGGAGGCAAGCTGTTCCACTGATTAATTGTTCTGTCAGGAAATTTCTTCTCAGTTCTAAGTTGCTTCTCTCCTTGATTAGTTTCCACCCATTGCTTCTTGTTCTACCCTCAGGTGCCTTGGAGAATAGTTTGACTCCCTCTTCTTTGTGGCAACCCCTGAGATATTGGAACACTGCTATCATGTCTCCCCTAGTCCTTCTTTTCATTAAACTAGACATACCCAGTTCCTGCAACCGTTCTTCATATGTTTTAGTCTCCAGTCCCCTAATCATCTTTGTTGCTCTTCTCTGCACTCCACATCTCCACATCTTTTCTACATCGTGGTGACCAAAACTGATTGCAGTATTCCAAGTGTGGCCTTACCAAGGCATTATACAGTGGTATTAAAACTTCATGTGATCTTGATTCTATCCCTCTGTTTATGCAGCCTAGAACTGTGTTGGCTTTTTTGGCAGCTGCTGCACACTGCTGGCTCATATTTAAATGGTTGTCCATTAGGACTCCAAGATCCCTCTCACAGTTACTACTGTTGAGCAAGGTATCACCTATACTGTACCTGTGCATTTTGTTTTTCTTGCCTAAATGTAGAATCTTACTCTTTTTCACCTTTGAATTTCATTTTATTAGATAGTTCCCAATGTTCAAATCTTGATCTATGTCTGAGGACCCATGGACTGGATCCATATCTGTTCAAAATACTTTATTGAAATACACTCCTTCCCCAAACAGGGTATCATTCTGGGTCAACTTCATCCTTTTAAGCTTTGCAAGATGATGTTGCCCTATAAATATGCCTTTAAAACTTAATCTTTTAACACTCACTTCAGACTAAAATCTCAAAGTCTTTAAAGTTACATACCATTTTTGGCTTTTTCCTAAACATTGTTGCAATATTGGGGTAAGCTGGTGTTTCAGTGTGGTTGTTTTTCTACTTGCTGGCTGCTCCAGTCAAAGTTCCAAGCTGGATTCCCATCAGGATATGCTGCTCACCATAACTTGTAATTCTGGCAGTTGAGGAATAATCCTCTTGCCTGCTTGCAGTACCTTCAGGTATTGAAGCAAGATCTTCAGATATCAGTGCAGCTTCTCTGTCTGTAGGCTGCTTGCATTCACCTTTTGTACTACATGAACCCCTCTCCCACTCTCTCTTAGCATTTGCTTTTGTAAGATCAAAAGACTGTGTGGCTGAGTTCTGGACATTAGGATGAAAGGCACAGTTAGCCAGCTGGAACACCATTTTGAATGTTTGTGAGTATAGTTCTGAGGGAATGGATGAGTATTTAAGGGATGGCCGGGGTTGGGTGTTGATGGATAGGTGGGCTTGTCAGCACAACTGTAGCTACCTTTCAAAAGAGCAGACAGCAACCTCAAGTTCACTATCTCAAATTCACTATTTCACTACTTTGCTTTAAAAAACTAAAAACAAAGCAGTGATAATTGTGGTATTCCCAACATGGATGATGATTTTTGATCCATCTAAAGGAACCATTTGGATCAATTTGGGGAACAGTTAGCATGAAAATATACTGTATGTTTCAGAGTATAAGACATATCTCCCCCCACCTAAAAGAGTGTGGAAATGTTGGTGCATCTTATACACTTTTGGCCTCCCAAAGCCCCTCCCTGCACCCCATTTTTGTGAAAATTGGGCCATTTTACCCAAACATGGAGACATTTTTGCCTTCCCCCAGCCCCCAGGAGCACTCTTCAGGCTTCAGCAGGGCTGAGGGAAGGCAAAAAGGCCTCATTTTTTGTGAAAAATGGCCAATTTTCTGCCCATTTTTTGCAAAAACAGAGGCATTATTACTTTCCTCAAACTCTGCTGAAGCCTGCAGAGTGCTCCTGGGGGGTGAGGGGGGGGGACTTTTTTTCTTACTTATCTCTTCAAAATCTTGGTGCATCTTATATACCGGTGTGTTTTATAATCCAAAAAATATGGTAGTTGATCAGGCTTTTCATGTTTCACAATTCCTAGTCCTGCTCACTGTTATGTCCTTATGATCTCCTGTTGGAATTACTGCAATCTACATGGAACTATGCTTGAACAGTGTTCAGAAGCTTCAATATTATTCAGTTGGTTGCATTGGTTGCTGGTATACTTTGGGCTGCAATTCATAATGTAAATTTATATGATCTGCACATATGTTATCAAACATTTGAGTTCTATCTCATATGTTCTTCAGTTGCTCAGTTTTTAACATTAGTGAGTGGGATTCTCTTTTTCTTTCCAGTTTTCTCAACAACTTAGTTTTATTAATGTTGGAGAAACTTCAAATTTATGAAGTTCTATACACATGAGAAGACTTCATAAAAACACTGAAATACATTCAATTACATATTGAGATTTTACAGATCCTGACCTAGACAGATGGCAATTCTCATATCTCAGCCAATTTCAAGGATTCAATACCTTTTTTCACAGTTCTAGTTAAAAAGAAAAAAAAACACCTCACATTTTTCCAGATTAAAAATGCAATTACATTCAGAAGAGGTTTATCAAAATAAATATCACACCTTCTTTTTCTGCTTTGTTATTTTCTTCTGAAAGAAAATATGCTATAACCAGTGTGTTTATGTATAGTAACAATAGAATTAGAATAATAATAGAAATTATTTCTCACCATTTGATTTGCAACCAAGGTAAGTCAACTGATGTTATCTGGCTGCATTGTCAAATGTCTAACCAAAGAGTCAATTCAATAGAGCCACGTAATAAAAAGGAAGAGGGAAAAAGCTAAATAATTTAAACTCATTATTCCACTAATCCTTCCATTCTTCAGGGCTCCCTGGAGGTATATTAGAAGGTAATTGAAAATACTTTAATACACCCAAAAGACATTATAGACTAATATAGTTAGACATAGTAACTTGCATTTGATTTTTCATTTTGTTATTTAACAACAAAGGGGAAAAGTTCACTTGCATGAAATAAAGTTCAGAGATAATTATAGGCTTACAATAGCTTATAAATAAATGAAGGGACATTATAATTTTCAGTACACTGTAAATTAAAAGGAGCTATGGTTAACTACACGGGGGTCAGATACATTTGGTTTCAATATTAAAGTTAGAGGAGTTGTGCTTAATATTCTATGATTTTGATTCTTTTTCAATGGGTTTTAATCAATGTAGCCACTGAAAATATTACTGAAAAAACTTCAGCATGGTAACATGAATGCTATTTTAATGCTGTTCAGTAAGGTAAAGATAAAGGTAAAGGTTTCCACTGTCCTTTTGTGTCTGATTCCATGGGTTCATACTCATCTTTGTTTCTTACAGGGACATGCAGTCACTAGAGGCAAGGGAGGCGGGGCCTCACCAGTCTCCTCAGGGAAAGGAAAGGATTTTAAATAATTTTCTTAAAATAATTAAAGCCAGGGTAGTTGCTACCAGATTTCAAGTCACAGTGGCTTAGTGTCTGCTCTCAGTATTAACTAGGAGGAGGCCAGAGAACTAGGAGCCTCTTTTGCATAAGGATTTTTTCGCCTTTTAAGAGTTAAGCAAGGGTTAACAAGCGAAGAATTTATTATGCAAATGAGGCAAGTATTCTCTCACCTCATGTAGAGGGCATTTTTAGAGGCTTTTTAGAGTTTTCTGGGAGCGACTAGCTCAGTCTGACTTCAGAGCTCTGGCTTTTCAAGAGGAAAGGGCGGGGCAGGGAAAAGCAGAGTTGAAATCGTCTCTGAAACAGCTGGAAAAGGTGCGTGTGTGGGGAGGGGGGAGGAATTCAAAAAGTTTGATCGGAAGGCAACAGGGAAAGGGGCGGGGTATGGCAGAGGAGCTGCTTTCAAGCCTTTGGAAAATATATCCAATCCAACTTCTGTGTTTGTGTTTGAGAGTGAGTGAATGAGAGAAGGATCGAACTTCTCTGTGTGCGTGTGTCTGTTTGAGAGAGGGGGAGGGAGGGAGAGAGGGAGGAAGGAGGGGGAGGGAGAAGAAAAAGAACGGGAAAACTTATTTTGCAAGGGGGAAAAATGCTGTCGCTTTAAATCGGAACTGAGCATGCCTGGCTGTGGAATTCTGGGAGTTGAAGTCCACAAGTCTAAAAACAGCCTCACCAGGGCTAAAGCTGAGCGCACGTCACTGGTTTCTTAGTGAGGGAGCCAGGGTTGTCCAAAGATACTTCTGTGGTCATGTGGCCAGCATGAGTATATGTAGTCATACACTACACATGCTTTACCTGCTTGAAGCTTCCTGTCAACTCCAGCTTTCCTACTCTATCCCCTGTATATTTTCTATCCTGCTGCATGATAATGAACCATGGTTTTCTAAGAAATTCACAAGACTCACACTATCAGATATACTATTATGAATTACTATGCTACTAAGGACTGCATATGATGGTAGACTGGATCATAACAGTAAATGAATTTGCAGAAATGGTGAATCTGACCAATTTGGTCAGAAAGAAAAAAGATAGAGACACTTTTAAAAGATTCAAATTTTTATATGGGCTTTTTGCTTAATGAAGAAAAAGAATGAAGTGATTTGGAGATTAAAAATGAGGCAAAGAGGTTGGGGAACATGACAATTATTTGATAAAAAGGATGGAAAGCACAAAATATATGTTCCCCCTTAATTTCTTTATTGTTTCTCTATGACTTATTTTTCTTTTTGACTTATCTGTTTTGTATATTTTATTACATTAAAATTTTCTAATTAAAAAAAAACCCTTCAGTAGGAACTTTTAAAAAATCCAAAATGTAGCACATCTAAGAAGTAGGAAAAGTTGTGCTGTTTTTGAAGATTTTCAGATGCACTATTTGTATAAATAAGATGTTAGGAGGAAGGGAATATAGTTCATTAAAATTGGTAGGTCAAGTACTTAATATGAACTATAATTGTGCCAAATAAGTTACTTAAAAGAAACAGTCGCTCTGATCATAAAGTAGCTCTCAAGGTTGCACTTCAATTGCCATGCCTCACAACAGAGGATGGCATTTGAATTTCCTAAGCTCTTTTGTTATAGCGAAATCCAACTCAACAGAGCTTAGAAGTTGACTCTAAATTAAAAGGATACTTACCTCTAGGCTATTTCTTGAAATCTTGAGATCTGGAAAATAATAATTAAAAAGTACTATCAAAATATTGTCAACAAAGGCAGAGTGTTTGTTAAAAGAAGACAAAGGCTTTATTTGAGACTTCAAAGACTGACTTTTTATATGCTTCTCATCCTACCCAAGCAGATCAGTGACTATTGTATTATCAAACATTAGGGTATTGAAATGATATAATTATATTAAAATATGTTGGAATAAATATAGAAATAGAGCTATGAAGTGCTTCATTCCAAAAAACCTGCTTTGAAGCTTCTCTGCAACTCTTTAAAAATAGTTGTATGGCTGCTGAGGGAAGCAGTTTCATGCTCCTGAGAAAAAATACAGCTGCTTTAAAAAATTGAAAAACAGTACTACAAAGAAGCATTTTCTTTAGGACAGAATCCAAAGTGCTGTACAGTGCTAATTAAAATCACCCCAGGCAAGATAATCAGTCAAATAATTTCACCACTGTTTGGGGAGAACAGTAGATAATTCCTTTTAAAAATTTAGCAAATGCTAAATTATTTTACCAATGTGCCAAATCAGCATAGTAAGGAATTGTAGATGTCTCTCCACCAGCAGTGGATTTCATATTTTGTTACCATCAGTTCACTGCACACATGCCCCTTCCACACATGTGCTTCCGATGCCCCATTTTGGCCCATTCCAGGTGGCGGGGATAGGTGGCAGAGGCGGGGATCCCCACCACTGGAATGGGCAAAAAATGGAGCAGTGGAGGCAAAAAATGGGATGTATGGAGGCGGCGATAGGTGGCAGTGGCAATAGGTGGCAGTAGCAATGGGCAGCAACAGTGGCGATGGGCGTGGCAATTCCTGTACCGCTGATAGGTGGTATTCCGGGAGGCAGATCCAACCGCAAATCAGCTGCTTGTGCAAAATCAGGCTGTGCTGAAGTTGACCAGGCTGTTTGCTGTTTGCTGCAAGGAGGCACATTGCTGGGAGGAAGAGGCCAAAGGGTGGGGCCTTGTGGGTGGGGCTTTGGCAACATTCACTGTATAAGACACACAGACATTTTCTTCTGCTTTTTTTGGGGGGGAGTATCTCTTATACACTGGAAAAATACAGTAAATCAAACAAACAAACAAACAAACAAACAGTTCTAAGAATCTGATTATTCCCCAAAAGCCATTGGTATATTTCATTTTAGAATTAGCTATAGAACTAGATCTTCAAATGAACCCTCTAAAGTTCCATCCTTGCTAAACTTGTCCCACTTCTAGGTAACTTCTCTCTTTTCTTTGTCCTTCATTGAGGGAAATGAATGTAAGTATGCAATAAACTTTTTGAAGCTCTCTTCATTTCCCTTGGCATTTTTCCTGTACTCAGAGAGGAAATTGGGATCAATTTAAATGTTCAGATAGTTTTTTAAAATGCATTTTAAGATGTAAGATGTATACCAAGAGTTCAGAAAGCAAGCTATGAGGGCATGGATGATTGACTGTCTGTTCTTGGTGTTGAGTCTTTTGTTGGTATATTTTACTATTCTTTATAACAGATTGAAGCCTGGAAGGAAAATCTATTGAGAAACGATAGCAAGGAGATGTGATAGCTGTCTTCAAGTATATGAAGAGCTGTCATACAGAAAACAAGGTGGAATTGTTCAGAGGTGTTCCAGAAGAAAGGACAATAAACAATGGGTATATTTCAATAAAAAGGGAAGTAAATTTCAACCGAGCATCAGAAAAAATTCTTAATAAGCTATTCAAGGGTGCAGCAGACTGCCTCAGGACATGGTAGATTGTCCTTCACTGGAAGAATTTAAACAGACAATGAATTGCCATCTATCAGATATGCTATAATAGAAGATTCCTGGAGTAGCAGGGGTTTGGAGAGACAAGCTCCACATTCCCTTCCAACCCTTCCATTCTATGATTCTGTGAGTAGATATGACCTTCAATTTTTGGTTACAAAGGAAGATGATATTATGCTTTGACAACCTTAACCATCCATGTCAGATCCAGCTCAATTGTTTATGATCATCGTGATAAAAACTGGGCTTATCATATTGTAATTTTGCAATATCTTTCAAGTCTTCAGTGAAAGTTGATGGTTGGATAGAATGTGAACAATCTGAACACGGGAGGCATGAGTAACGTTAAAAAAAGATTATTTCCTACTGAAGATTGTGTTCCATATTAGTAGCACTTAGGTTAGCTTATTACTAGAAACTGATCGATATAGTGCATATCCAGAGAGCCATGAGAAAACATATGTTGATCTCTTTGATTTTGGAGAAGCGATAGAGAAAGAAGCAACTGGGAATCAATAGAGACTATAGTATGAGTTTATCAATTCAAAGTCTTCTATTTGAAATGTCAAGGTCAATACTAAAGATCCCATTTGAAATGTCAAGGCCAGTGATTGCCAAAAGTGCTACAATTCTTTACTATGATTTTATCAGCATAGTGGTATCAACATATCACAGCTTTTAAAATCCAAAGAACATTTGCAGTCTATTTCCAGGATGAAAAACAAGGATCATTCGTAGCCTGAAAATGTATTTCTAAGTTATTTAGAAATAACTTAGTTATTTTTTCATGGTTTTCTTTTACTTTTTTCCTTTTACAAGATAATTTTGTTGTTGTTGAAGGATGAAGGAAATAAAAAAAAACCTTTTGAAGAAGCTTAACTTTCTATTAGTAAACATTAATCCCAGCTCAGTTATAATCTGTTTTTTTTTACATGGATGATAAAGGAGGGAAAGATATTTCATGGAAAGCCTCTTTTGATATGAAGCTACTCAACATCAATTTTCTATAAATGAGGAAAGGGGAGTGCAAATCAACCTTGATTTGATTCAACTGGGAGATTCTAGATTTGAAGAGGACATGATTCAAACCTTGTTTGGGATTAACAATTTCAGGAGAAACCTGCCTTGAATCATTTCAGGATTGCTCTCCATTTCTGAGATTATGTACTCCTTGGCCTTTGAAAAGTATACCAGTGGGTCCTTTGGTTGTTGCCTCTCCTTATCATTTTGATATCTATTTAATCTACGATATAATAATCTGTGCACACAAGAAAGTAATTCTAGATGACAAGCTATAGTTTGAGTCACTTCATGGGGTAATGTTGTTAATGAAAAAAATTAATGTGTCAATGCATGCATTTATTGTGCTTATTTATTAGATCTGTACCCTACCTTTTTTTTCAGAATCCCAGGAAACACATTTTGTCTTACTTTCTCTCTAATAATAAACTTGTGAAATTTGTTGGTTGAGAGAGAATGACTTGTCCAAAGTCATCCAGTGAGATTTCATAGCTGAAAGTGGACTAAAAACCTGGTTTCTCCATTTCTACTCAGCACATTAAACCTGTATTTTATACTAGGTTCTGTAAACCTCGTTGTCTCCATACAACTACCTGCTTTTCTGGCTCTGATTACACAGGTCTGTGACTAAAAAGCTGTTTGATTATTTTCATCTAATTTCCATGTATTTTGGTGTGCTGAAAACAAATAAAATATTGAAAAGTCCTAGATGTCATGATTTACCACAACATGAAAAATTGTCTTCAAATTTATCATTTTTTTTAATTTTTGGTATTTTTTTTTATATTATAGGTTTTTAACCAAATTTTAAGTTCAAATTACTATTAATTAATTCACATAAATGCATTTAAGATATAAAATGCCCCCAAAACCTTAAAGGGTTTGTCCGAGTTATGTAAAAAAAATATAGCACTGTAAATCTGATGGTCAGCAATATATACATAAACTAAGAAAGTTTTAAGTCTGTGCTTCTAATGGTAGAAGGGGTTAATCTTTCCTGAAGAATCCAGTGGGAGGGAGACACAGGGCAGATAGCAGCATCTCCGTGGCCAGCACTGTGACATCTCGTGTACAGACACAGAGCTGCTCTCTCCTGCATGCCACACTTGTGCATGAATCATCATCAGGTTCTTGGTTCTAGGCTGTTCACACTTTTTCATCGCAATTCATGTTAGCTTGTCATTCTTCAACCATTATGTTATGGCTCTGCAAAAGTGCATTAATTCACCAGACAGTTTCTGTTTCATCTGTGGTGAATATAGAGTGTTGAAGCAACAGCAGAATATTACAGGTGTTGTGAAAAAAGTGTACTTTGCATATTTTGGGCTAAAAATTGGTGATCAAGATAAAGTTTGGGCGCCTCATAAAGTGTGCAAACGGTGTGCTGAGGACCTCTGAAACTGGTTCAAGAGTAAGAAAAAATCTTTCCATTATCGGATTCCTATGGTATGGCGAGAGCAAAAGAACCATAGTGGTGACTTACTTTTGTTTATGTGATGTGAAAGGGTTTAATTCCAAATGGAAGCATTCCATTTCATAACCCAATCTTCACTCAGCAATTTGTCCCATCCCCCATGGCACAGATATACCACTACCCAAGTCCCCTGCTACATTGGAAGAGATACCTAGCTTCGATGAAGGTGAAGTCATACCTGAACCAGATGATGAATCAAGTTCTGACTTTGAAGATGATACAAGACCAAAATTGTTTTCTCAGGAGGAGATGAATGATTTGGTAAGGGACTTGAATCTTCCCAAAGATGCCGCTGAGTTACTCGGATCAAGGCTGAAAAGTAGGAATTTATTGTTGCCAGGAATGTCATCTTCATGCTTCAGACATCGTGAAAAGGAGTTGGTTCCTTACTTCACCCAGGAAGACAAGTTGGTTTATTGCACCAATGTTGAAGGGTCAATTTAAACTACAAAAAGATCATCGGAAGAATGCTGAAAGCATTTCAAACTTTAGATTGCCTGATGAGTTTGAAAGTGCATTTCCTCCAGTCCCATCTTGACTACTTTCCTGAAAATTTGGGAGCTGTGATTGAGGAACATGAATAATTCCACCAAGAAATGAAAGAGATGGAAAGGAGATACCAGGGGAAATGGAGTATTACAATGATGGCAGACTACTGTTGGATGCTTCAGAGAGACATTTCAGATGCTACTCACAAGCGTAAATGCACCAAGAGGAGCCTCACAAGGAAGAAGAATCGAGTTTAGTGTGTGTGGGTAAGCTCATTTCAGTTCAAAAAAGGATTTTCATGAAAATATAGTAATAAAACTTTAATTTTATAAGTCTATTTCCATTTATTTTGAGGTATTGCCTTATTTAACATAGTTACCTAAATTGTCAGGAAACATGATGTCCTATGACAAAATGGAGTTTATTTTTGGATTCAGCGCACCAAAAACATAAAGATTACGTGGAATAACCAAAACATCTCTCGAAAAAAAATTTTTTTTGCAGACCTGTGTTAACATGAATTCACCCTATATAATCAATATACATTGTTTTGACATAAAATATAAATAAAAGCACATCCTGCTCTTTCTTCTTTGAAGGAGTAAGTTTGTAGTTTGCTCTAATTTCAGTCAGGCTAAATGGATAAAATCCACAGTCCCTCAATAATTTGGCCATTTAATGACCCTGATGTTTTCTTAGCGCATTTTCTCATTATTATGCAGGCTACTGCTCCTGTAATATATGTTATTTTATTCAGAAAATGGTGATTTAGCTTTGTCCAGAAAATACATAGAAGAGACAAGGAAGGATGTAAATTTAATGCAACTCATACTGGGTATAAAAGTTTTATAGAAGTAGTATGCCATGACAGAAAAATGTAAGCAAATCAATTATTGTCAATTATATTCTGTTGAATAAGAAAAAAACATGTTAAGAAAGATAACACTTGGTGTTTGTTATTTACTAGAGAAAACTTGCAGCCATATATCAGAATGACACAATAAAATTAAAATGATCAAATGACTAGCATGAATTTGGTGTTTAAGCCATAATCGAATTCTGTGTCATTCGTGAGTAATAAATCCAGCTTTTCTATCAATGGGGAACCCTATCTTAATGCCCATTCTGGCAGCTGCCTATTTGATTAATCTTTCCGTAATGACAATAAATAATGCAGAATGAATTCTATCCTTCAAACCTGGAATAAATGGCACTATAGCTGCCAGTCGTTTTATATAGCTGATTTTTCAATATATTCATATGCATTCCTAGAAACAGGCAATTTTGATTTAGACCAAACCAAACAGGCTAACTGAACTAAACAGTGTAGCCATAATTTCCTAGCATTTTAGGAAACTGTAAATCCCATTCCCATGATTTCATGGACTTAATCTAAGACCTTTTCCATGAAGGTCCAGATTTACAAATATCTTACAGTTATTGATCTCCAATATCTCTAAGTCTTCCATTGCAGTAATACAGAGAGAGGTGGGAGGGAGGGAGGGAGAGGGAGTGGGAGGGAGGGAGGGAGAGAGAGAGAGAGAGGGAGGGAGAGAGAGAGAGAGAGAGAGACTCTTATACTTCCATCCTCTTAGATGTGCACATCTAAAATCCACTGTGCCACAATGCAAGATGTTGAATGCGTGAGAGGAGCTATAGTGATATGATATCTTGTTTTAGCATGAGATTTATAATCATAGGTATGTTACAGATAGGAACCTGACTACTGAGCAAAGGGCACAACAGCCAGAAGCATAGACTTTTCATGTGTAGGATCAGAATCATAATTCTAAATTAAAGTCAAGCAAACATCTATTTAAAGTCAGAAATTCCCTATCTGGAATCTCAAAGGTTACATTTAAAAAAAAACCACAAATACCATTGAGAGACAATAGTCTTGCCACAAAACTCTCAATACTGACCATATTCTTTAAATTGTAAAGATATGTCCAATAACAACAGAGAGAGGGGGGGCAATTATATATCTGTTTTTTAAAATACTTTTTTTGCTTCTCAAAAAGAGGGAAGAATCTAAAAAAGGTGTGGCTAGTTAAAACTACTGTAGGTTTTGCTTCAGTTGCCTGAATGTTTTCTTACTTCATTAATAAATTTTATGTTATTCATGAAAATAATTTGGTGAGATGCTGAAAATGGATGTGGGGATGCTTTAAATAATTTCTCCACTAATGACATAATATTGTTTAGTGTCATCCAATAATTATTATATCAAAATAAAATGAATGAGGACAGATTTTATGACACTTCCATGATGGCTGAGGATGCTACAGACCACTAGTGAGGAGATGACCTTAATTAAAATACAAGTTGATCTTGTGGCAATGATTTATGCAATATGAGCTGTCCATGGTTCTGAAAGGCCATGTCAGGATTTTTCTTGACTAATTGTTTTTCCTGATTTTAATTGTGATCTTAGATTACCTTTTCTAATCTTTAGCTTGTTGCTGACTCCTGTCACAGATAATGTTTAATTCACATTCTCTTTAATTGTGAGCTCAAAATTATCAATACAATAATCTTGCCAATACAATAATCTTGTGCTTTGGTATTGATTGCATATCTGTTGCTGGTCCACATCCAGCAGAATTTATGATAGCAATTAAAAGAGTTTTATGTGTCTTAGCTAACAAACTGCTATTGTTCCTGTGTAAAAGGCATTTGAGGTTATGATACGCTTTTCTCAAAGCTGCCTGGGGAAAAAAATGCTGCAGGGAAAATCCTAGTCACCACAATTAACCTTGCCTGAAACCACATCTTCAATTTTAATTTCAATTCTTTCTTGGAGAGAAACACACAGAGAATGGCTTTTATTAAGAATAAATAAAAGAACCACTTTGGATCAAACAAAAGGATTCTGCTCTCACACTGGAAAATGAGATGCCTAGGGAAAACCCTAATACCTTTCACCCTGTTTCCCAGCAACTGATATTCACAGGCAGAATGCAATTGACTCTGAAGGTAATATGCCACCATTACAATGTGTATCTCTTACTAATCTTATCCTCTGTTAATCTGTGTGATCTTATTTTAAGGCTATCTAAGCTGGTGGCCTCACTATGTGGCAGTGAGTTCTGTAATTTAAACAATGGAGTGTGTTATGAGGTACTATCTTTTATCCAACCCTGATCTGCCACATTTATCTTTGTTGGTTACCCCAGGTTCTTATTATAAGTAAGAGTAATGGTGGTACTGGCAGTTTTATTTATTATTCATTTATAGCTGAGTAGAGCACATATAATAAAACCACAACTGATGCAACAACACATGACAATCAAATATGCCATAATAATATAAGCATTTTCTAAATTAAAAGTACAATGACATCTATACTTTCAAAATAACTACTTAGAGCTATTTATTCTAAAAGCTCATTGCAAAGAAGTAGTTTAATGCTTTTTAAGGCATTAATGACCCAAATCCAAGTGCAATCCTGAGGGAAGTCTAGTCCAAAGAAATGAAGCCAAGTGAGGGGGGAAAAAACCCTCTTAGTTACTTGTAATATGGCTATTATACTATGCAATGGAGCCAAATTACTCAGGCCCATTAATTTGGTGAATCGCAGAAATACAGAAGTGTGGAAACATTTTGTTCCTTACCTATTTTCTCCACACTATAAGTAATATTATACTTATGACATTTTGCATGATTTTTTCCTAAGCTAAAAATGTTCTAACTCTTGCAATAACACAAGGGGTATGGTGATACTTAGCAATCACTAGTAATCTCCTAATTGAATTGATACATTCTTTTCACAGCATGTGAAAATGGCTCAGTATGGCCCACATAGTTCTCCACATTTGGAAAGGCCTATAATCTCTTTTCCCAAGACTTTTTCTTTTTCTCCATTGCAACAGAAAATATTCGTTTTGCTAATCTATAGTAAAGTGAAATCATGGTTACTCTTGGCCTTTCAAAATAGGGGAGTCTAAAATGGACTCCATTACAGTTAAAATCTAATACTCTAACCCAGTGTTTTTCAACCTTGCCACTTGAAGATGACCGGACTTCAACTCCCAGAATTCCCCAGCCAGCATTTGCTGGCTGGGGAATTCTGGGAGTTGAACTCCGGACATCTTCAAGTGGCCAAGGTTGAGAAACACTGCCCACTATATCAAACTGTACATCCTCATTATTAGAAACATAGATTTAAAAAAAACAACAGTAAAAATCCTCACTCCATCCTCAGGGGCCTTATTAAAATGCATTCTTTTTAAAATATATTAATAAAAATACGCGAAACATAGTTGTTACTACAGATCTAATTAAAGTCCTAGGCTAATTTCCTAGCACAGTCCTTGATGCTTGATAACAACAGAACTTGAGGCTCATTAATGTCATACCAGGTGTCCTGTTTTGCATCTAATTGCTTCCCCTGAGAACGACATGAGCCTTATTTGGAAAGTCAGCTTTTCTTTCCTAAAGAATACATTTTAATTTAATTTTTTTTTAAAAAAAAACCCTTTCCTGCTGCACAAGTTGCTACCCTGATCATTGTCTTTGGGTGGTTTTTTTTTTTTTTTTTAAAGGTTAACGGGCAGGATAGAAAAGAGAAAAAGCTTTAATTTCAGAACTGGGAATTAATATTTAAAATTCAGCTTCTTCTAACACCTCAACAGGTGTTAGAAGAAGCTTCATAGCACAGCAGTGTATTGTTGGGACAGTGTCATTGTAAATGTGTGTCAATATATGAATGTGTATAGGCAGGAATGCATTATTCTCAACTGAACTTGCCTATGAATGCAGGGATCCATCCATCTCATTTTTTAAAAGCATCTTTGAGACAAATTAATTGTAAATAATTTATCTATTCCACCGATCAACTGAGTCTAATAATCCAATATTAATTTCAGGATCTAAGCCTCCAGTATTCACTTAAGTTTCTTTGCATACCTCCATTTCATTACATTTTAATATTGTCTCCCTATATAATTCTATGTTTATCATAGGATCAACTCTTATTAGCTCGATATTATTGATTCTGTTACTTGAAAATTTCCCCACTGAAGTTTAAGACAAATCCGTGGAACTAAGTTAAATAAGATACAACAAAAAGCATTTAAATAAAACACAAACCATCAGGAAGCATGGAAAGTGAACATATGGTTGGCAGAGTAACTGAAGGTTTTGGCAAAGGGCCTTTGTTGTATAATAGATGGGATACCCTACATCAAAAAAGCTAAACTGATGGCTTCGGAGTTATCATATTTGATTAAATGAAGGGGCTTTTTCTGAATAGTTGCCTATAAATAGTACTGTGTGTGTTGCTTTGCTTTTACTATAAGCAGGAAAACCTCTGAAAATTATGACAAGCAGAGATGTCCTTGAGGATTACACTGGTTGGGAAGGGCTGTCTGTTTAAATAATTTGAAACCTTTTGGTATTGCCAAAACAAAATTCTTCCTTGTTTGGATTTTTTTACCTTCATCCCTTTCCCCACAATATCCCTTCCCTTCATAGTGTGCAGCTATTCTGTCTTCTTCATGTTATCTTTTTTTGGTAGGGGTGGGGGGAAAGGGAATATTTTTCTCCTTCTTTCTGGTGGGATTGTCTTAATATTTGGATCAACTTCCTTTTATGGAAATATGTTGATGAATTTGACTTAAAAGTTCATTTGAAAGAAAAATTCAAACTGAATATGAAGGGGTTTTGTGCTGCAGATGAAGCACCTTTAAGCATTTCAAGGGAAATGTGATGGGCATTAGACCTCTGAGGAATAGAAACTTGTCCCTACATCTCAATTATGCCTAAAGCAACATTCAAAGTGACATTGCAATGATTTGCTCAGATTAAACAGCAGGCAGAATTTCAGAAGTAATTGAAGAGAAGTTTGATAAGGAACCATGGAATGTTAAGCCCCAACTTTTAAAAAACTTTTGGGAGCATAAACTTCCAGTATTTCAGAAAACTCAAGGTATACATACAACCTCAGTTTTTGCCACGTCCACTTTCTCTGACCCCTCCCAGGACCCAGAAACTTACTAGTGGTGTGATAAAAAAGATGGGATGGATAGATCGAAGGAGGGGGGAGGGGGGAGGGAGAGAGAAAGAGAGAGTGAGAGTAAATGAGAAAGAGAGAGAGAGACAGAGAGAGAGAGAGAGACAGACAGACAGGCAGAAGATAGACAGAAAGAGTGACAGACTGACTGACTGACTTTTGGTGGATTCTCTAGTTCCAAACAATCTCCTATCTTAATTTTTTCCACCAGAAGGTCTCACAATATTTCTAGTTTTAATATAATTAGCTGTCTAAAGCATTAGGTCAATCTTGTTGATCCGGTTACACATTTTCATGCTCAAATCTTCCCAGGCAAAAATTGCTGTTGTCACATCAGCTTCTTCACCTTTCAAATCCCATGCTTCCATTTCTGTGGGCAATCTCCGCCTCACGTTTTTTTCATCAGAAAAGCAAGCATAAAATAGATTATTTTGGCTTGGTTGCCAATGTCTAAATGAGAGTTCAGCAGCATTCTTACTTACCAAGAAAACATGCCCATTTGAGATTGGCTTCAGAATAGGGGCCTTCTTCAAACAGCTGCAGTTATACTTATTACTAGTAGCTTACCTAGAGAGAAGCGGTGGCTTAGTGGCTAAGACGCTGAGCTTGTCGATCAGAAAGGTTGGCAGTTTGGTGGTTCGAATTCCTAGCACCACCTAATAAAATGAACTCCTGTTACTTGTCCCAGCTTCTCCAACCTAGTAGTTCGAAAGTAAGTAGAAATGCAAATAGAAAAAATAGGAACCACTTTGGTGGGAAGGTAACCGCATTCTGTGTGCCTTCAGCATTTAGTCATGCCGGCCACATGACCACGGAGACATCTTCAGATAGCACTGGCTCTTCGGCTTTGAAACAGAGATGAGCAATTCCCCTAGAGTTGGGAACAACTAGTACATTTGTGCAAGGGGAAACTTTACCTTTGCCTAGAGAGAAGTAGAGGATGGGTTGGTGTTTTGGTCCTGCATCAAAATACAGTTCATCCATCCTGATTATGTAATCTCTAAATATTTCCCAGTTTTTCTCCTAGTAATGGAATAGCAAGATTATGAGGATTGTTCTGTAATTCCTGAAATTGTTCTTACTCATCTGTACCACTTCAGAGTTCAGAAGAAGTTTAGCCAAAGGCAAGTGAGTTTTCCTAGATAGACATTTTCATCTGTTTCTTTACATAAACATTTATATATCTACTTCAAAAGATTTTGTTAAACTTCACTTTGTAAATGTTTATATTTGGACTTACTGCAATTTCAAATTCTGGAGTGCTCTCCTTTAATTTTCTTTTCACTATTCCTTATGCTTTTATGCAGGGGTTACAACTTATGGCTCCATTTGTTTTGATGCAGTGGGGTCTTTGTGCTGAAATAAATAAACCTGTCCTTTTATTAATATGCCCTGAAGTTGCATTGCTAGTTAATGGGCTTCCCAGAGACTTAAAAGAGTTTCTTCAAAAGATCCAAAAGGACCAGGTGCCCTATAATCCAAGTCATTTTACAAAGCTGCTTTACAAAGAGAGGAACAATTTGCAACAATAAATACACTCCTTGTAGATGTGGTACTAGTCAGAAATAGAAGGAGCTTCTTAGAAAGATACTGCAATTTAGTAGGGATGTACTGAAAGACAAAAATAAGCAATGCATGAAAGACAGTTGCAGGAACACGTAGAACACAAACGTGTTAAAATCTTCTTGCTTTGCATCCAGCATCAGTCTGAATTTGTAATTTTTTTTTCTTCATTACCATTCTTATGGAATCCAAATCAGAAGCCAAGGAGAGACTGAAAAATCATAATGAGTAGTCAAAACATATATCTGACCCTCCAGACCTAGAGATTGCATGGTCAAAGGCTTCAAGATAAAATATGAATGCTGTGGTTTTCTGGGAAAGGTTATCTAATTATGGAAAATATGAAACAAACTAGAGAAGGATATTTTTTCCAAGTTCAAAGTAGTGGAATCTAGAGTGGGTATAGGTACAGTATGAGGTTCCAGACAGATAAAATACAGTATGAATTCAAACAGTTAATATCTAGGATTTCAGCATAGGATATATCCAAGGTTGCCAAATTTAAATAGCTTTAAAATGGTTCTAGGTCAGGGGTGTCAAACTAGCAGCTCCCAGACTGGATGCATCACATGCTAGACACGCCCACCCAATTTTAGCGAAGGGGGAAAAGTCATGATATGTCACATGATGACAACATGATGCTACAAGTTTGACACCTCCTGTTCTAGGCCAATGTATGAAGCGATCAGTACTTACTATCCATGGTGTCACTATTAGTGGCAAGCCAGAGGTGCTATAGCAATCCTTTCCCGTTATGCAATGGCTATTTGGCTATTTTTATGCTGTTAGAAGGAAATCTGCTCCATTCTGACTAGGACAACAAAAAGAATAAAGAACATAGGCAGTTGCTTGAAACAGAGGTGATATTATGGCAAAATTAAGATCTGCCTTTTTACTTACGTAAGAATAGAAGCCGACACCTTCAATTTCCAAGAGAAGAGAGGTTTTTATTTGTATTGAACGCGTCCAAGAGTTCAGTTGATTTGCATCAAACTGAACTGGCTTAGGGATCTTTTGGCAGAGTTTTTATACCTTCAAATTGATTATTACAAATCATATAGATGTCATACAGGCGTATATACATGTTTAGGGTCATAAACTTCTTACCTAGGTCAGTACCTAGGTCAGTAAAAGACATTTCGGGAAGGTTCATACTTAGGTCAGTACAGGACATTTCGGGAAAGTTTACAAATATTCTGGGAGAGTTACAAATACATGATTCTCATAAGATCCCCAAAACATAATAGGGAAGTAAAGTGAAGATAATAGGGAAGTGAATCTTGGTTACTCATGAAGCAGAAAGGAAGATTGCTAAGATATTGCTAAAGTATTGCTAGCATATGGCTAAAATATCGCTTGTTTACAAGTTGAACTTTGATTATCTTAAACTGTCACTATGTCGCGTGTGCCTATGATTAATGTTCTGTGGTTAACTGTCCACCCAGATTTCCTAATTGCCAGCAAAAGCACATTTCTAAGTTTCTCTTTTAGAGATGCAAGAAAATAAGGAACTATCTTTCTTTAGGCAAAAGGGCATACACAGAGTTCCAAATCTATTCATTAAAATTAGAATTAGAATATTTAGCCTGATTAAGTATTGGGGGTTCACTTGTGAACCCCATGCTGTTTCAGTGAAGTTTATTTCCGAGAGCACATATAGGCAGAGCACCAAGTTATCTATCAGAGGAGGCCACCCTGAGCCTTCTTCCCAAGCCTTGGGATAAACCTTGCCTTTGTTATCTGAAGGTGGGCAGAAAGAGCCCACCCTTGGAATCCTTAGAAAGGGTAACTGAGCTGTTCCCATGAAGGGAATACTCTAGGATCAGGTACCCTGTTGAGTTTTCCATTTATTTTCTGCTTAATTAACATTATACAGTGGAACCTCAGGTCACGGATGCTTCTGACCATGGCCAAATCGGGTGACGACCAAAAAAACTTCACTTTGTTCACGAACACATCTTCGGGTGATCATCAATCACAGCTGCAATGATTTTCCCTGCTGCAGCAATTTTCCCTTTCGTGCCATTTATTTTGTACATGCATGCACAGCCAGTCTTGCTTCCAGTCACGACCAAATCTGGTGCTGACCAAAGATTACAGTTGTGACTGGAGGTTCCACTGTAGATAGAAGTGGCAAACTCCTGGAAGAAAAGTCTTCTGTTAATAATAATAATAATTCTTCTTCTTCTTCTTCTTCTTCTTCTTCTTCTTCTTCTTCTTCTTCTTCTTCTTCTTCTTCTTCTTCTTCTTCTTCTTCTTCTTCCATATCCATCATCGGATATTAGTGATCATGTTGGTGGTTCTATTTTTAACAACAGCAGCACAAAAAAGTGCTGCTGAGTTTTGTCCAAACCAGCCCCTTGGATTGATGTTCTTCTTCCTGGACTTTATTTGCCTTCAATCTTTCCTTGGAGGATTAAGTGAAGTATGGCATATTTTTCTGGGTGTCGCATCACATGTTCAAAATATTATAGCTTTCACTTTTTAATGGTTTTGATTATTCCCTTTGCTTTCCCAGACAGCTTATCACCTTCTCATTGTTAATTAGTAGGTGGAATCAGTAAAGAAGATTGTGTGTAGCTCAGGGTTAAAATGAGAGGTCTTTGGGGTTCTCTGAGCTTTTTTTTTTTTTTAGCATTGATGATGTTATCTAATTTGGGTAATGAAACATCTGCAAGAAGACAAACTCAGAGAGAACCAAGGACCCCTCAGTAGGTGGAATCTCTGTCACTCTGAAAGAAATGTTTAATGGATGGGTTGATACTTTGGGCCAATTTTAATCTCTTTGTCAATTTGTTACTTTTTGAGTGTAATTTCTGACCTTTTGTCCTGGAAATGGCTGTGAGGATAGAAAGAACAAGGAAAGAGTGAATTGGAAAGAAAGGTTTGATTTCCTTCCCACAGTGCAAAGAGGCTGGAGGGCTAGAAAATCCTTTAGTTTCACCCAGCTCAAATTTTACATTTACCCTTTTGTTCTTCAACATCACCAGTGCCTTTTGCATTTTTCTCTTATGTCACCACACAATATTAAAAAAAAATATTGAATAAATGGTGATTTTTTTTCTTCATGGTGTGGTTTCTTATTACAGTTGAAATGATCAAATGTCACAAATAAAAGGGCTTTGATGAATATTTGGTTTGATATTCATTCTGCTTTCTGTATGATTCAAAATGGCTTTAAACTACCTCATTTTATTCCATTGTCACTGCACTTCATTATGCTTTTTTGCATTTTTAAAAATTTGGTTTATTTGCTGTCCCTGCATTTGTTGTTGTTGTTGTTGTTGTTGTTGTAGTAGTAGTAATAGTAGTTTTATTACTGCAGATGTGCAAAATAAACTGAAAACAAAAGGAATACAGTTTCTTAAAAAGCATTGGGTGTTCTATCACGCCTTGATACATGAGTGAAATATACACACTGCGTACTACCAAATTACCAAATTGAAAAGTTTGTTTAGTGTACATATTTGATATATGACTGCAATAGTTCCTTTACTTACCTGAAAGTAAATCTCAAGAGTGTGGAGAACATTGCAGCTATCTGTTATGTGTATTCACAGATCACATGTTTGAATTGGATTACTTGGTGATCTATAAGCTGGTTGTAAATCTGTCAGCCATGCTCCATCATGAAACAAGCACTAATGCGTTTAAGGACTCATCCATTTGTTCATGAATAAGCTGGCTTTTTGGTGCCCTGGGGTTTCTATTACAATGACAAACAACCTTGCTGGGAATAGCTTGGGAAATGTGGTGTGCTTTCCTTGGCTTTATTATTATGCTTTTAATTAATTTTAATTGCATTTTAATTATATCATTAATTTTGGTTATTTTTGAATGTCAGAAATAAATAAATAAGTAGACTTCATGATTTTGGGTTTAGGATATTTGATGCAATTCCTTGGTGAATCTAGGCTGGGTTCATCTAGGACTTTTTAAAAATAGGATTAGATTAAATATAGCATGGGTAGTAAGAACTATTGCACAGAAAAGGCCAAATTTTAATAAGAATTTTCACACGAAGAACAAAGTATGTTGCAGACTCTTTCTGGGATGGCATTTCCTAGTCAAAACAATATTTCATTAAAAGAATCAAGCTATACAAGACAGCTCCTAAACATGTTAGACTGAATAGTCAAAAACCTACAACCCCACCCCAGTTTTCCTTCCTTCCTTCCTTCCTTCCTTCCTTCCTTCCTTCCTTCCTTCCTTCCTTCCTTCCTTCCTTCCTTCCTTCCTTCCTTCCTTCCTTCCTTCCCTTCCCTTCCCTTCCCTTCCCTTCCCTTCCCTTCCCTTCCCTTCCCTTCCCTTCCCTTCCCTTTTCTTCCTCCCTTCCTTCCCTCCCTCCCTTCCTCACTTGGATGTGACTCAGTATAGGCAATTAAAACCCAAATCAACACTGTTATATTGAAAAAATATAACATCTAGTAAGCTCCAGCATACTAGATGTTATATACAACAAAAATTTAGAGATGAATGAGAATTTTAGATTAAAGCCACACAATGTATTGATAAACAGGGTGAATATTAATTTTATATGCTAGAAAACAAAACTGAAAGTTTCTACGAGACAAAGAGTCTTGAATGCTTATATCTTAAAAGCTGACCTTGAGGTGGTGTACATTCAGCCCTGTTTATAGGCTTAATTGAAAGCTGCATCATCTTTCTGGTGGATTGCTTACCTTTAAAAGATACTTAGCAAGCAATGTAATTTATACATTTTCCTTGCTGCAAAAGGCTACATTTATGATATTTGACAGAAATAGACTGAAGTAGGCTGATATACAGTTGATGGTTAAAACGTAATATAATGTAATAATGTGAGGTTACCAATGGACCTTCTTTTTCTTTTTGAATTTTTATTTTATACACATAAGCACATCAACAGAACACATAAACACATTAACAAAAATAACCACATAACTTAAAAACAACATAGAAACAATAAATTCCATCATATATCATACATCAATTCTGAATTGGTTTCTTTGCAGTTGGTGTTTTCCCTTCTATACATTTCTATTTTGCGTTCATAATCTCGTTATTCATTATCCATTTTTATATACATTTCTTTATTTATTTATACTTAGCTACTTATGATCAAATATTATTTACCTATATTGTGCTTTATATTTTTACTGTCATTTATTCTCTTACATGCAGTTATAGGTATACATTCACATAGTTATTCTTTTTCTTTGCCATTCTTATATTATTATTATTCCATTTAAAAGGTTATAAGGTATAATTTGGAATGTATTGTTTACCATCCTTCACACCTGCTATGACACCACCTTATTTTCTTTTTCTTTTCTTTTCTCCCTCCCTTCCTTCTCTACTTCCTTCCTTCCTCCTCTCCTTCCCCCTCTTCCTTCCCTTACTTCTCCCCTACTCCTACCCTCTGTCTTCTCCTTCCTACTCTCTCTCCTTCTTTTTCTCTCTTCCTCCCTCCTCTCCTTCTCTTTCTCTCCCTCCTACCCACCTCTCCTTACCTCTTTCTTCTTCCCCTACCTCTCCTCCACATCTCACCTTATTTTCTCTTTCTTTTCTTTTCTCCCTCCCTTCCTTCTCTACTTCCTTCCTTCCTCCTCTCCTTCCCCTTCTTCCTTCACTTACTTCTCCCCTACTTCTCCCCTCCTTCTTCTCCTTCCTACCCTCTCTCCTTCTCTTTTTCTCTCTTCCTCCCTCCTCTCCTTCTCTTTCTCTCCCTTCCACCCACCTCTCCTTACTTCTTTCTTCTTCCCCTATCTCTCCTCCACATTTCTTCTTCCTCTCCTACTATCTCTCCTTCTCTCTCTCTCTTCCACCTTCCACTTCTTTCCTTTCCTTCATCCCTCCATTCCCTACTTTTTTCCTCCCCTCCTTTCCTTCCTTCTTCCCTTCCTTTCTTTTTCTATTGTTATAGGTGTCTCTTTCAAATCCAGTTTATGTTTTCTTGAGGGTGTTATTTCCACAAGTCCATTTTTTTCATATCATTTGCTTTTTTCTCTATCATTCTACAGTCTATATGCCATCTATCATCCTGATTTGATTTCACCAATCATGACCCCCTTGTTTTACTCATAATTATTATTTTTGAGAGTTGTTCTATTCTTTCATTGCTTTTTATTTCTTTGCTCCATCCATCTATACCAATTAACCCATATCTGGTCTACTTTCAATTTCTTAGAAATATTAAACATTTGGGCTCTTTTTTTTTTAGTGCGTTCAGTCCATTCAAGTTTATCGACATAATTGTTATTTCTTGATCCATCTTTAGTTGAGATTATTTCTTTTACTTCTAGTTTGTATCTGACTTTTCCCTCTCACACCTTCCTTCTCTGCGCTCTCTCTTTCTTGCCTCTGTTCTTCTCTCCTGCTTCTTCCGCTGTCTTCTAATGTTTCTTCCTTTCTTCTTTCTTCTTGACCTCTGCGTTCTAGTTCCTCTTTGATTCCTTGTTCTCCTTCCCTATTGTAGTGTTCTTCATAGAATTTGTGTGCTTCTTCTAAATTCTCTATCTTATATCTTTTTCCTTGCAAAGATACCAGAACCCCTTCTGGTACCAACCATCTGTACATTATTCTATTTTTATTTAACTTGTTTGTTAAAAATTGGTATTGACTACGTTGTTCCCAAATTCTCCGTGGGATCTGTTTAAGTGTGGTCAGCTCTTCTCCCTGTAGTATAATCGTCTCTTCTCTAGTTTTTTTGTACACTTCATCTCTGGCAGTTTTCTTAGCGAATCTTACATGCACTTCTCTCGGGAGTCTATTTCTTCTTGCGTAGTTAGTATTCACCCTATAAGCCTCATCAATATTCCCTCTCACTTCCTGTTCTTTTTTTTGCAAAAATTCAGTGAGGGTATTAATCATTTTTTCTTTCAGGTCTTCCTCCTCTTCCAGTATGTTTTGAAATCTTAGGTAGAATGCTGCTTTTTCATTTTCAAGTCGGATTATTGATAATTCTAATTCCTTATTAAGTTGTCTATATTCTATTTCCATCTTTCCCATCTTCTGATCTGAGTGTTCTATTTTTTCTTCCATACATTGAATTTTCTGTTCATTGATTGCTAAGGCATTCTGTATCTTTTTGACTTTATCATCTACATTCTTGATAGTTCCTTTATATTCTCCCATTTCATTTTTTAATTCTTTATGATTCTTCCTTGACTCTTCTTGGCTTTTTGCCAAAGTCTCCTGTATCAATTGGAACATCGATTGCATGTTCTGCATCGTTGGTGCTGGTCCCACTGATTCTGCCATCTTTTCAGCTTTCTCCAACCCCCACGCACTCTCGATTGACCTTTGGTTTGAGGAGGGGGGTGTTGCTGAACTCACATTGGGTATGGTCTTTTTCCATAATTTTACTGAGGTTGCCATTTTTAACCTCCTATTTGTCCTTGCCCACCATTGGCTATAATTTTAACCTTGTTTATACTTTATCAGTAATATCAATAATATAAATAATTGTATAATCCACTATTCAGCAACAATTCAACTATTAACCTTCCTTGATATCACCTTTCAATACTTAAACATTCCTATGTAGTATTCTATTTAATTAATTAATTTGATTAATATATATTATAAATTTATATATCACACTCTTATCTTATATCAATAAATGTTTCTCAATTTTATCGTTTATACAAGTATTCACTTCTGTTAATTAGTCTCTCTATGTTCTCTTACGACAAGCTTCACCATTCAAATTTACAGTCCACTAGGTGTCACTCTCTCCTTAGTATCACTGTTAATATCCACGAAGCAAAAGTCTATTTCCAGACAGATTTCTGTTCCAAGCTCCTAGTCAGATAAATATCAAATGCTTAAAAGTTCAACGCAGCAGCAGAAGGACTGGTGAGCAGAAAGAAAAGGGAACTCTGTTTACAAACCCGCCTATTAAGCAGTCACTTCTTTGAACCTTCCAACTCTTTTCAGCAACTTTTATCTTCTGAAGTCCATGTCAGGTTTTCATACTTACTGTGGCTAATCTTTAGGCTCTTCCGGCTGTCCCTTCCTGTCTGTTCCAACACAGTGCCTCTGCTCCGCACCTTCTCGGCAAAATTGTACTGTAAAAACAGCCTCTCTCCCAGCTACTTCTTCTTCCAGCACACCCTCTCTGCCAGTTTCGCGTTGCTCTCCTCTCTGGATTGTCAGCAATAATAACAAGCATCCGATTTCAACTGCTTCTATCTCTGTTCTTCCTTCTATGCGGTCGCCATTGCTAAGGTCCTAACCAAAAGGTAGGATATTTCTTCGCCCATTTAGGGGGTTTCTTCTATCTGCAGGGGATTTGCCTTATCACCCCAGCATCTACAGAGTATCCCCTTTGATCTGCTGATCTCTTCAGGATCAGCAGTGCTCCAAAAAAGAGTCCAAACGAAGAGGTTAGAGTTAGGGGTTAGGAGAGTTCCCTTACCCAGCTCTAGGCACAATGACGTCACCACCGGAAGCTCACCAATGGACCTTCTCATCTAACTGCTTTCTTTCTTTCTTGGGATCTGGTGGTTAGCTGTGTGACCATAGTCACAGGGGCAGTCCTTGCAAGAGATCCAGTAGATTACATTGGAAATATTTTCTACATCCAAGCAATCTTTGCAATGCATGATTTGGACAATGTAATTATCTAATAGAAATAGCGATAGCACTTAGACTTATATACCAGTTTATAGTGCTTTTACAGCTCCCCCCCAATGGTCTACAGAGTCAGCATATTGCCCCCAACAATCTGGGTCATCATTTTACCCATCTCAGAAGGATGGAAGGCTGAGTCAACCTTGAGCCGGTGAGATTTGAACTGCCGAACTGCAGCTAGCAATCAGCTGAAGTAGCCTGCAGTACTACTGCACTCTAACCATTGTTCCACCTCAGCTAATGTACTGTATCTACCGGATCCCCTGCAAGGATTGCCCCTGCAACTATGTAGGGCAGACGGGGAGGAAGTTAGATTACAAGAACACAAGCGAGTGGTCGGAGAAGAAGATCTAAACTGATAGGTAGTCTCACATTGCAAAGAACAAGGACAAGGTGTACATTCAATTTTGCTGCTACTAAGATTGTTGACTGAGCAGGGACAAAAATAGCCAGGGAAATGATCGAAGCCTGGGAAATTGATCCCTCATCAGTCAACAGAGTGTTGGTTTATCATCAGCTTTTCAAGTACTTAGGAGCTGCGGACTTGGCAGAACAAGGAAACAACCACTAACAACTTCATAGCTGGCCATCAACACTCCAAAGAACAACTAAAAAACCACACACAACCAGGTACAATAAAAATACTACACATAGAATATCCCAAAGCACACATTCTGCTAGAGAGAAATTCCCTCACGATGGGCTTCAGCATGAGTCCAAAAGCTCAGTAGACTAAACTTCCGATCCTGGTGACTGATCCAGGTTAGATCCTGCAACATTATCTTGGACATCTACTGTATATTTGCCTTCGTTCATTTGTAATAAATACTATTAAAATAATACTTATTCAAGACACATGATAAACTTGCCTAAGGAGTCAAGTCAGAAGAAGAATATCTTACAATGTTCATCAAACTCTTCCTTTTGGAGGTTTATTCCTAGAGAATAAATTCCTGTTGCCCTGGCAGTAAGATTATATTTTATGCTGCCAGTTTTCCTGAGAACGGCTGGCAGAAATATCTTCCAAATTACATGATTTTATACTCATTTATGTGGCTCATAGGACTCCAAGGCTTAAAATCATGCAGCAAGAACTGAGAATAGAAACATTTTTACGACTTGTGAAAATCATAAGCCTGGCCTCATCTCAATTCTAGATACTGTAGGTGGGGATAGTTTAAACTTGCACTGAAAAAAGAAACCTTGCTGTTTGTTTCAATTGTATGTATTTTACTCTTGATTTATTCATCATCAGAATTTTGTACCAATCCTTGCAGCGAAAAATAAGGAAGGTTTGAGGGTGGGAATAATGATGTCCTAGTTTACAATAATTAATATTAGTAGAAAAATTAATATATGAATGTAAACTAGTTGCAGTTCTAAGCTATAAATAGGATTTTGTCATACTCACCACAGCTGTGTTCCAACACAATATCAACTACAAACTCTGAGAATTGCAGTTCTATAAATCTGAACAGAAAAAAAGGCTAGACCAAACATTTTCCCCTTCAAATAATAGATGGGTTAGCATATGCCAGTGATGCTAACCTTTTCCCAAAGGTGTGCCAAAACTGTGTGCATACATGCTATTGCGCGTGTGTGCCCACCCACCTGCGCCAGCATAAGCAACCCCCACCACCACACTTGCGCAAGCGACCTGGGGGGGATTTTCACCCTCCCCAGGCTTCGGAGGCTTTCCTCAACCCTGGGGAGAGTGAAAACGGCCTCCCCTGGCCCACTAGAGGCCTCCAGGGGGAACTTCCTGAACTTCCTGTTGGGCCGTTGGGCCGTTTTTCACTCTCCCCAGGCTTCAGGAAAGCCCCCAAAGACTGGGGAGGGAGAAAAATGGACCAATGTGTCAACCAGAAGTTTTTTCCATTTCACCATCACGGACATATGCTAACAGTAAAATATTTTATTTTGAAAGAATCAGAAAAAGTTTTCACAACATCTCTGCATACGCAAATACTAATCAATCTATTATAACTTGAGGTAAATAAAATTAGGCAGAGTGCCAAATAGAATAATACAGAGTAAGCCACAGAAATTGATGGCATGAACTAAGAAAAAGAAAAGTAAATATAGCTAAACTAATTTGCACAAACACTATTCACTATGTTTCTCTTTTGTCTTTGTAGCCTTACAAATAATCCTTGCTTCCTTGATGTCCATTCACTTCTTCTTATTTTGTTTTCTTGTTTTCTAAAACTTCTCAGTTCTCTTTCCCCCCAGAATCTCACCAACTCTATCCAGCCATGACTTTCTCTCTCTGTCTTCATATATTTATGAAGGAAACAGACCACATACTGCTTTTTACCCTTCAACTAGCATGTGTGCATCTTAAAATTCATCCATTCATTTCACCATCTTTCAGAGTGAATATTTAGAGTAGACACAAAAATTTATCTACTGCTCTACATTTTTGCCATTCATACAATTTGGAATGGTTCATTCTAGTTTCCCTGTTAAAGACAGCTACATCAATTCTTAATACATTTAATTTTTAATCCTCATTGTATCATACAAGCAACAGACTATTTGCTGCAAGTAATTTGGGTTCTCAGTCAAAGGAACACCAATGCCTGAAAATGTACATTCATATTCTCAGCCAGAAAAAAAATCTCTTTAATCATCACAAGAATGCATTATGCATTTGTCCATAAACACATTAAATACCCAAGGGGAGCTCACTTAGTTTTGTCTTATTCTCTGATCAACATTGAACTATCCCTAAGCATTTCAATTATTCCCATGTGTGATTGACTTGAAAATAGGCAGCTTGGGGAAATAAAGGGAATAAGAGAAAAGCTTTGTAGGAGAAAGATTATTTATGAGGAAACCAGAAAGCAGGTAGTCCTTGACTTACAACAGTTCATTTCCTGATCATTCAAAGTTACAATGGCACTGAAAAAAGTGACTTATGACCATTTTTTGCAGTTACATGGTCATGTGACCAAAATTCAGATGCTTGGCAACTGGCTCATATTTACAATGGTTGCAGTGTCCCAGGGTCATATGATCCCCTTTTGTGATCTTCAGACAAGCAAAGTCAACCACGTTCACTTACCAACCGGGCTACTAACTTCTCAGCTGCAGTGGTTCATTTAACAAATGAGACAAGAAATGTCATAATGTGGAGCAAAATTCACTTAACATATGTCTCACTTAACAACATAAATTTTGGACTCAGTTGTTGTCTTATGTTGAGGACTACCTGCATGGTATACTGCTTTCTTCCTGCAGCAATTTGCTAGGATTTCATTTCTGCAGCCTTCAGGAAAGAGGGGAAACTAGGGGGTATGAAGGAAGGATGCAAAGTAGTGGTGGGTTACGGCTGGTACACCCCACTATGGGTGTACTGGTGCCTGCTGGGAGCACCAGGTACCGTTCTGGTACGGTGCTCCACAGAGCCCACCCACCCGCCCACTGTCCTTGCCTCTATTTCAGCCAACAGGAGCAGTTGCGCCTGTGCAAGGAGCTGAGCAGCTGCAGCATCCTGGGCAGTGGGTATGCATATGCACAGTGTGTGGATGCACATGGTAGATGCCCGGCCCCATTGCAGCGTAACACCACTGATGCAAAGGATTCAGAAATATTTGCAGCTTGGCCAACAGGAAGAGAACAAGGTTGAGAGCATCATCTGCAAGGAAATCATCCTCCAGAGAACATGCTGAGGGAGAATCAATGTTTGATAGTCAAGAGGAGGGAAAAGTAGACTAGATTCAGATAAGGAAAGTTTAGGTTAGGTTTAGGTTTATTAGATTTATATGCCGCCCTTCTCCCAAGGACTCAGGGCAGCGTACAACATTAAAAGAAACGCATAATACAAAAGTTTTAAAAAATTAAATAGAATATCCCAAACCCAATTAAAATTGACAATGGCATTTTTTTTAAAAAAAAATTGAATTAAAATTAACAGTGATCAATAATTTATTTTGTTTTGTTCAGGCCAGGTTGGCTTGCTGGAAAAGCCAACTTTTTAGGGTGCGTCGGAAGGACCAGAGGTCGGGGATTATACGAAGCTCCGGGGGCAGCTAATTCCAGAGGAAAGGCGCTCCCACAGAGAAGGCTCTCCCCCTGGGGGTCACTAGCTGACACTGTCTGGCCAACGGCACCCTGAGGAGACCAACTCTGTGGGATCGTGCTGGACGATGGGAGGCTTCCGGTGGCAGTAGGTGGTCTGGCAGGTACCCTAGGCCTAAGCCATGGAGCGCTTTAAAGGTCATAATTAGTACCTTGAATCGCACCCGGAAGACAACCGGCAACCAGTGCAGGCTGCCTAAAAGGGGTGTAACATGGGAGCACCTAGGTGCCCCCATGATAACATGCGCAGCCGCAAGTTAGATGAGAACTGGTCCAAGAGTGGGCTAAAACATTCAAGAAGGGAATAAGAGAAGCTGCTATGTGAGACTTTTGTGGTAACAACTGTTGCTGTGGACATTTGGCAAGGGAGAAGGGAGAATCTTCTCTTCTCTTCCGAATGATAGATTGATTGATATACAAACATACACACACACTGTGCCTTTGAAATGTGCTGTGCTTTTAGTTAGACTGTTCAGACTGTTGTATATAAACAACTAGCTCTGAGCCAGCCTCTCTGCATGATGCAGGGAGATTCACCCCACTGAGTTCAATAGCTTGAGTGCTGTTTAAACTTATTGTATCTGTCTATATAGCTGCGGGGTTATGGTTCTTCTAATGCAAATGGTAAAGTTGTTCTTTCTGTTCATTATTAGAGATTGGATATTTTTCCTGTTGAATGGTCAGGAGTGGGAGAGTCACCCCTTAGAGGCCCCTTTGCTGGTTGCAAACTTCTCTTTTTAAAGAGAATTGCAAAAAAGCTGGATGGGATTCTGCTGGAAGATCCCATGGGGAGTCTCAAGCATCCACTATTCCAGATGCTATTTGATTTCAACCTTTAGCATTCCAGTTGACTATCTTGTCCTTTTTATGCTGTTTCAACAAGGCAAGTCATCACAGAACTGTTCAACGTTTGCTTCCTGAACATTTGTGCCTTCTCTGTTGTTTTGTATGTATACTGAGAGCTTCTGCACCGAAGACAAATTCTTTGGGTGTCTAATCACACTTGGCCAAATAAAGTATTATGTTTCTGTGTTTCTGTGTTTCTGTGTTTCTGTGCTTCTGTGCTTCTGTGCTTCTGTGCTTCTGTGCTTCTGTGCTTCTGTGCTTCTGTGTTTCTGTGTTTCTGTGTTTCTGTGTTTCTGTGTTTCTGTGTTTCTGTGTTTCTGTGTTTCTGTGTTTTTGTTTCTGTTTCTATTCCATTCCCTGTGATAATAATTGGTTTGCCTCAGTCTCAATTGAAATTTCTACATTGATTCTTTATTCACTCACACATCTATTATTATCTTACCTATTTGGATGTTTACAAATTTGTTTCAATTTTCCTCTGAGATTTGATGTCATAATTTTGCCTAGAGAACAAGGGAATATAACTATCCGATAAATCACAAGAGTCCCTCACTTGATCGAATCCCTGGCCTATCTAATTTAGTAGTCTTTTCTCAAAATTGTCAACCAATTGCACAATGAATCCAAGTAGTTTCCTAGTGGAAACTGCACAAGATATCTGACTAAGTTTCCTAAGTAATATTTTAAGATCATTTGAAACCCTTAGATAATGACCTGTGTAGAGAGGTTTCTGGATCAAACACTGACTGGAATTTATGGACAGCAGCACAGATATGTTTGGAGAGGCTTGGCAATGTCTATCATAAATATCTCTACCTTTCAATTCTTGAGTGTAATGCAGGATATGTCTACTCCTAGCTGTTTCTATCCAGAATTTTAAAACAAATTTGATTATTTGTATATTGAAGAATAAGAATAGATTTGGAAAACAATGAAATACACTTGGCTGAGGCTGAAGCCAGTTGGGGTAGATTTTTCCACAGGAAAGTGGATTTGCTTTACATTTATTGGAAGGACTGTAACCAGGATAGCTTTGTGTTACAATATATTATTATGAACTTGGTAATAAAATGTTAGGCATGTGTGATTTCTCTGATTGCAAAGAACTTTGCTATAAAGGACATTGCTTCGAGAATAAATGACATGCAAATTGCTGACAAGCATTTGACAGAGCCTGCTGTGCTAATAAATGCAGTAGGCAGCATAATTGGGAGAGTTGTTGAATTATCTTAATCAAAAATGTTAAAAAAGCAGAGATAACCCCCCTCTCCATTACGAATGGTGTAATTAAGTAAGCATTATTAATTACAAGCTACAGGGGAGGGATAATGTAATTATTCCTGTCTTCTATTTAAGTGGGCGGGTGAGTGTGTTCACAGCCTGAGCCAAAGAGCATCATTTACGTAAATCTACAATAAACGCAAGAACCTGTTATCTTAATACAAAGCTTGCTATAGGGTAGAGACTGCAGTCTTGGCATCTGAATACTTTTCTGACTCTTCTGTGAATGAAAAGCAACTTTGGGAATCAAATGTTGTTGGTGTTCTGCTTAAGTTTTTGTCTCACTAAGCAGAACTTGTTTTTCTATGAAATTTTAAGTCACAAGAAATCTTCCTGAGGAAATCTATTTTTTTAATCTCTTCCTCAATATCCATCACTACCAATCTAATTAAATTGGAAATGGTGACCCAATTTTTTTTAAAAAAATCAAAAGGTCATTTTAAACTCTTTGAAGATTGAATCTTTGTTAGTGTTCCATGTCTTTGGGGTCAAGCTCTGGACTCAATGGGGCACTGTAAAAAAGGTAGCAGGTATAATGAAAGAAATGTATCTTTCTCTCGGAGATGAACTAGAAAATCAAATGTTACTCAGCAAGCCGTTGTTCAATAGCATGCTCTCCTGCAGTCTCCCAGCTGGCAGCCCTATCAATTCCGAGCATTTCTCTTTCACCTCAGTCAGATTTTACAACCCCAACTGGAATTCATCTTGACTCTGATTTCTTCTTTGACTATTTCTGAGTTCAGATCAAGGGTCCTTAAATGCCTCATAACACAAATGAAAACATCTCACTTCAGTGATTGGTGTATCATAACTTCTCCAAAAATATATAAATTGTTCAATTGACACTCGAGGCTGTCACTAAAAAAAAAAAAGTCATGGTTCACTCTGCTTATTTTTTAGTTATCAAAGTTGTCTTTTCTCTTTTAAAAATGGTAGCTTTTGTTATGTATCTTCTAAGATCTTTTTCTTTAAAAAATGTTAGCTTTTGTTAAGTATCTTCTAAGATCTTTTTTTAAAAGGTTCTATTTAAGACAGAAGAGCCAGTTTGATGTGGTAGTTAAGGCATTAGGCTACAAACTGAGCAACCATGAGTTCTAATTCTGCATTATAAACAAAGCCAGCTGGGTGACCCTGGTCCAGCCATTTTTTCTGTGCTAGGTACTGGACACTGGCAAACCATTTCTGAAAAATCTTGCCAAGAAAACTACAGGAACTTATTCGTGAATGGGGGGAAAATAAGGCATATATGGACAATGTGCTGCCTGCCTATAGTCACTGGGGATCTTCAACATGCCCACCATTGAGTCTGGAGTGATCTTCTT
Source organism: Thamnophis sirtalis (assembly GCF_051295495.1). Lineage (NCBI taxonomy): Eukaryota > Metazoa > Chordata > Lepidosauria > Squamata > Natricidae > Thamnophis > Thamnophis sirtalis. The sequence continues at coordinate 55,810,744 of NW_028261386.1, read as the reverse complement.
GTGATTAAATTTTGCCTAATTTGCTGTGATTTTCCTGGAGCAAAAAAGAGCATAGGGAGTTATGCCCACACCCAGACCTCTCTTGATTATCCCTTGATATATTTACAGGCAAAAGTGAGTTGTCATCCATCCACCATTCTGGTAGGTGGCTGGACTAGCATATAAATAGGAACAAGATAGATGGATAGAGTCATGCCATTTAAGCCTCCACTCCTCTGCACCAACGTATCTATATCAACAGCTTAACTAAGCTTCATCTGTTGTGAACTCCACAGGCAAGCAAGTTGTTCACTGCTGATTTAAGGATAGTATTAAACCCATTGCAAATTTACCTTTGTACTAAAAAGGTTCAAAACTGGTAAGAAAACTTTAAAAACTATGCTATGTACCAGCAATAGTTGCAAATAGGATGTTTATTTAAAACTGAACTGCCATATGCTCACATAATCCCTTGATTTTCCAAAATGTCTTCTGCATTGTTAGGAAATGGAAGCAGGAAAGAATTGGAAGTCCACTAAACCAGGAAACATTTATTTTTCTGTGCAATAGGAAGATTTTGGTGTTTTTAAACAAAAAGAAACAGGAAATTTTGGGAGTGACATTTGTTTAAAATTTTAATATGGTGGCATCCCAACAAGAGAATCAATATTCTAAGTTAAAAAATGAACCTTGTTTTTAATATAAATCTTGGTGATTAATTTCATAGTTTCATACATTAGATTTTGGCAACAGAGTGTCTGCAAGTAATGTGGCTTCCACTAGTGCTAAAAAAGAAGGACATGTGGCCTTCCAAAGGGGCTAATTCTGGCTGCACAAGATGAAATATTAAGTACAAATGCATATAAAGCCAGAATTGTGAAGATGCAGATGAACATCTGGCACAAAACATCCCAGACTTAACAATTGTCAATCAAAAAAGATAAAAATGTTTGGAGAGTGGAGAAAATTACAAAATATAAAGACTTGCAACTAGAAATAAATGATTATGGCAAAATAAAGTAAAAATAATATCAATAGTAATAGGCATCCTAGATATAATTCCAAAAGATCTGGAGCACCATTTGATTACCACTGGCATTGACAAAATCGCCACCAGTCAGTTGCAGAAGACACCTTCACCTGGAACAGCTTATATCCTCTCAATGAGACTCTATGACAATTCACCGGGGACAAATCACCATGGCTAATTTGCCACAAGACACTGTGAGACAAGAGTTACGGTAATATCAAAGAAAGAGTGGAATAGAATCATTAAAGAAAGGATGCAAAAAGAGGGACAAAAAGAAAGATGAATGGCAAAAATTAAAATATTTTTAATGTCTTTTAAATAATTTGATAGAATTGTTAAATTGTCCTGCAACAATTTGTCCCATGGTAAGTTGGCTGTGGCAAGTTGTCCAGCAGTGAGTTGGCCATGGTGAGTGAGTTATGGCGAATTGGCCATGGCAAGTTGGCTGTGGTGAGTTGGCTGCAGTGACTTGGCTATGGAAAGTCATCCCATTCTGCTGCAAATGATACCTTTGCTATCATTAAACAACAACACCTGCCTATCCCAGGTCCTTGGAGAGCACTTTATGGGTGGACAAAAATGCCGAATTCAATCTAAAAATCTGGCTGATAATGCGACCAACCATAATAATTTAACTGAATCTATTCTAGGATGCAATAAGAATCTAAGGAAACAAAAAAGTGCATATATATCAAAGTGAATAATTTAAACTCTTACCCATAATTAATGGCATTTAGAAGGCATCCTTCGGTGCTCTAATCATAGCTCCAAATGTGCTAATTAGAGCCCCTCAGTGTACATCAGATAGTGCAGGTGTTGAGCATGAGATCCTCTTCTTAACAAGAGATACTGCTGTCACTGAACTCCCCCTCCCCATTTCACCTCACAGTTAGCAAATATTCTTCCAGCTAAACTAGATTTGACAGTGAAACGCAGTTTATTGTCATTCCTTTAATTATATTTCTTATAATTATTACCTTATTAAGAAAGCTTTTATCATGAATTTAAGAAAGTCAATGATACAGAGAGTGAGGAGGGATTGCTTGATTATATGCAGAAAGCATTATGATTATAAGGGCTAAAAGGAGTATATTTATTAAACAATAAAGAGGGGATGCGTTTCCTTGATGAAAGGAATAATGAAAAGGCGATAACTAGAGGACTATAATCAAATATCTTCCTTCAGAACTATACTAGAGGTATTCTCCTTTTGGAAAGGGCCATTAATTTTCATGTGTTAAAAAGACCAGGTACTTTTGTTTCTTTCACTCCCCTGGTCCCAGGGATCGTCCATCTTTAATACTTAATGGGATTCTACTTTTCCAGGCCAGACTAGTGTGCAATTTGGTGGACTCAAAGCATGTATACAAATTATTACCCACAATTGCATCATATCTCAATCCCCGCACAAAAAAGTATTAAACAGGATGGAGCTGGTTTGCAATTTTTGTACATCTAGTTAGCCAACATAATTACATACAAGAGTGACTATATAAGATTTTTTGATTTATATAGTGTGTTATAAACTGTATTTATATAGTTATAGGAAATATAAGTAAAGAAATTCAATATATTATGCTCCACATAACTATTGCGGCCAGAATTACATTCGCCCAAAACTGGAAACCAGAAAACGTCCCCACAAATGCAGAGGTCATAAAAAAGGTGCTAGAATGTGCAGAAATGGATAAATTAATGATGGAACTAAGGGATAGAGAGGAAACAGAGTATTGCAAAACATGGAATAGGTGATATAATTGGCTAGAAAAGAGATGTAAAGTTAATGCATAATGAATTCATAAAAAGTATAACAAAAAGAAATGGTATATATTTAGAGAGTAACAGAGGTTGAAATGTTGTATATATTATATAAATGAGTAACTATGAAATAAGGAAGTATATGTATAAAACAATAAGCCTTAGAATGGAAAATTCAAAATTAGGGGGGGGGGGATAATAGAAAGCTGTAAAAGTATGATTTTAATGTTTAAAAAATGTTGAATAAAATTATTTTTAAAAAAGAAGACTTTTTTGATTTGGAAAAACCACCAAGGGTTGGAAGAAAAGCAACATAATGGCCTTTAGGTCTCACTGGAATCAATGTTTTGATTAATGTAAGCTGTATGCAACATCAGTGAGACCTACTTGTGATCATTATTTTTTTTTGTGCTAAATATATGTTGTTGGTAGACCCACTGTAGAGGAAGGTTAGGAACTACATCTCAGATTAGACTGCAGATGCAGAGCTGAATATATTGAATATGTTGAAAAATAGGATTTTGGCAATGGAGAGAGCTGGCTGGTTTATTCTACCACCTGTTTAGAATTCTGGGCTTATGTTCAGGGTCGTTCAGAAGAGCTTGGCTGAATGAACCTCTTTTTAAGTGTTTCTGCCTATTACTCATCTTGCCAAACATTCCTGTTTTGTAGCAATGCTTTCACAGTTCTAGGAATGACGAATCACAGGAAAAATAAAAATATATAATTTGGCTAATATCATGATTTCTACAGCTGTTAATACAATTTTGAGTTTATTTTTTAAAAAAAACTGATAGTAAAGCATTGGACTGCAAATACTGTTTCGCACAGATCTTTTTATCAATTCCTTTTTTTCATAGAAATTTTACTTAAGCTATTCCATTGGTATTTTAGGTTTAAATTTTTATTTTAGATTTCACAGATCTGACAGCATTCTTTTATTAAGATCACACACTGCCTTAGCACAAGCTCCAAATCCAGAGTGGATTTGCACATAACTATGAGCTCTGGAGGAGAAACAGCGTGGGTGGGTTGGTGCCGGCATTACTGCCAGTTCGGTCCACGCGCAATTTTGTGCGTATGCTAGCTTCGCTCATGATGTTTGTGCAGTTGCCCATAAATAGATCTGCGCATGTGCAGAACATTAAAAATGAGGAAAAACATGCTGCACTGACCGGGGAACTGGTTCGGAGGTGTGGCAGGCCTGGGCCACTGCCGGTTCCAGCAACCCAGGCTGGCAAACCACTACCGGTTTGGCCAAACTGGTCTGAACTGGTAGGAACCCACCTCTGAAAAGCAGGATCTAAATATACTATAGTTTATAGGAGAAGAAAATTTCACACATATTGGAACATCAATGGAGAGCATATGGATAGGACAGGAAGCATGGATGTCTTGCATTTTTGATACTTGCAAATAATATGACTATAGACTCTAGAAAAATAAATAGCAATTAAACTCATCCACTCTGAAAACAAAACACAGTTGCTGAGTATGCCTGATTCCTACTCTGCTAGCCATTGATATTTGTATCCTATTTAAAAATGCAGAAGTCTCATTGGCATCAAATAGTAGTTCCAGTTTTTGACTAAAGTGTTTTAATGGTCCACAATTCAATTTGAAATGAAAGTATCCCCCAAATGACTCTTTATAAAGTCTTTTGGAGACCAAAGTCAATATCTATGGTCCTTCCAAGAAACAACTATTGATTACCTGCCAGAGCCAATGAGCATTAAAACCCAAGGAGATTTAGGACTACGTCTCACTATGACAAAACCTCCTACTAATAAAATTGGAATGCATTGACTAGCAGTGGAAAAGCTCAAAGGATTAATAAAATGTGTTGCATCCTCTGGTGGAGACTGAATGGAAGTTTCTTCAGTTTGCAGAAACAATTGTATGTTGCATGCTCTTCTGCCCTGATCTGCTCTTTGTAAGGGAGGTGGCTGCCTCTGTAGATGCCAGTCATTACAAAGTCATTGGCCCTGTGGTTCAGTAACTTTGCTCTAATCCTCATACGGATTTTCTACTTCTTCCTAAATCTCTTGGGTCTTAGGCAAACTAAACATAGCAGCCTCCGCACACAAAAATAATTCTTTTGATAGACCCTCTCAAGTACAGTCACCTCAAGTGATAGTTTTATTTCACTCACAGAAGAATTAGCCACTGAAGGAGCACAAACCACTTGCTTTGGGAAACCAAGAAAGATGCATTTCTGACCAAAATAGCAAAAGAATATCGAATGCAAGTTTTGTTTTTTGTTTTTTAAAAATGGACTGTGGTAGATGAAAGGAGGGAAATCCTGATAACTCCCACCTGCCAGTGATTTTGCACATCTACCTTTGATTGGTGATCTTATTACGTTGGGCTGCCTCATAGATTAAAAAGAAAAGGTTAATTTGGACTGAAATCAAATAGCAGCAGAGGATATATGAACATCTTTTTCTTTGGTCAGAATAACCTTATCTCCATGCTGGGATTCTTACACCCATTTGCATAAAACAGGGGTGTCAAAATCACATTGTCACATTGTCATGTAACATATCACAACTTTTTTCCCCTTTGCTAAATCGGGGGTGGGGGTGGCCAGCGTGTGACGCATCTGGTCCATTGGCTGTGAGTTTGACACCCTTGGCATAAATGGACATATTGTAAATAAAAAAATAAAAGGAAATAGAAAAGCCTTGGTGGTGCAGTGGTTGGAATGCAGTTCTGCAGGCTATTTCTGCTGACTGCTGACTGCCTGCAGTTTGGCAGTTCGTGTCTCACCAGGTTCAAGGTTGACTCAGCCTTCCATCTTTCCTAGGTTGGTAAAATGAGGACCCAGATTGTTGGGGGCAATGTGTTGACTCTGTAAAACTGCTTATACAGGGCTGTAAAGCACTATGAAGTGGTATTGGTATTTCTATTTAGAGGTGGGAGAAACTTCTAAAAGTAATTTACCAGATTCCCTGCATGCATTGCCCCTGTGACAGACTGGGAGGAAGCTAACCACCAGACTGCAAGAACAAGAGCAAATGATTAGCTGAGAGGACGCAAACTCATTGCAATGAACAAGGGCATGCATTCAATTTTGTATGTAAAGCACTGTGAAGCGGTATGTAAGTCTAAGTGCTATTGCTATTGCTAAATAGGGGATCCAGTGATGGAATCGTGGCAAGACTTTTTCATCTCAGTTCAGTCAAATTTACTTCAGTAATTGGGACAGAATGCAGATAAGAACTAATGCTATGCTAAAATCTCCCTTACAATTTGTTTTTCTATCTTATTAGGCTGCTTGAGGAATTATTTCAAATATACTCTACTGAAATTTGTCTCACTGATGGTGGTGGAGTTGCTGGTATTATTCTTTTCTATCACATATCTTTCCATCACTCTATGGCTTCTCTGGTTGCCCATTTTTCAAGTCTAGAAATAGAAGTGTCTCCAAGTCTTCCCTTAGGTTTTTATTTGAAGCCTGGAAGATTGAACAAATGGTTATGCAGAGAAGACAGGATATTCCAATTCTGCTGCTTTACCACTTTTCAGGTAAGTGCATCCTAATAAGTGAGACCTTCTCAAAATGTTTCTGCTCTTTTGAAAGAAATTTCATAACATGCAAGCATCTGCAGGACTATCTCTTCCAGGCACTTGGATAAGGAGAGGTCAAGGTGAAATGAGAAAGTGATCTGCATCAGGAGGTTTTTTTCTGTTTTTAGCTTTATCATGGTTGGTTTTAAATAGTTTTAATGTTGGTAGGCTGCCCAGAATTGGTTTCAAAAATTTTAAATAAATAATGAAAATAACTTTTTTTTTGTACCAAATGGCATGACAAGAAAAAAAACCTGCAATCTAATTTTTCCTTATGACACTAAATTGGACCTTCTGTTAACCTGAATGATCTTCCTCATCCACATATGATTGAAATTAATCAGAATTAATTATGTCCCAGTAGAAATAGATCGGGATAGCGAAGTGATGAGCAATAAAGCCATTGGCCTGGTATGGCAATATGGGAGGAGGATGGTTGCCCAGGCAATGAGCCAGAATTCTCTCTTCTATTTCCATAAAATATTTCTATAAAATATGTAGTATAATATTTGGATAGGTTAAAAGAGGGTTATAGAAGAGGCAGAATCATGAAAGCTATTATCAATGAGCATTATAAAAGAAGTGGATTAGTAGAGAACAATTATTTTATTTACAACACACTCATACTATCTCTCCTATTAAAAGTCCAAATGGTTTCAATGGATCTTTACTCCAAGCACATGGATACAAGAATGTATCATCACATTTACTAATTAGGTTTATTAAGGAGAGGCAGTATTGCTTGAATGTGTATCCAGGCATTAGGATTCAATGTATTTATAATACATTTACGTTTTTGTAAAATCAATGCTGGTTGGAGGATTATGAAAATTAGTTCATATTTGGAAGGCATAGGATAGGTGAAGGATGACTGAAAACTGAAAAGTTGAAAACAGCTTTTATGTATTTTTTTTATGTGTTCTTTCAATATTTCATACAAGCTCATCTATAAGGAAAGTATTTTTAAAAAGCCAGCCCAGAAGAAAAATCCATTTTTCAATGTCATTTTGTCTATTTGGTTAGGAAATACAGATATTTCCAAGTGATTAAAATTTCAGGGCATTCCATATATATCACACACTGTCCTGATTTTCTTGGAGATGGGCAATTTTTAAAACAAAAATGTTTCAAAAGACATATTTAAAAACACCCACCCAAACTGTTTATATAACAATTCTTTTAATACATACCATTGCTGAAAACCAAGGAGAAATACTGAAATGGCAATTCTGTTTTTTATCCTTAACATAGACAAGATCATTGTGCTATTTCCTGGATTTTTCTAATATGACTTCTTCATATTTCTTTGAGAGTCCATTGGGGGAAAATATTTTGTGATTATGCCTTGATGCATCAACACGTTGTTGTAGTACCAGAGATATGTACATAAGCTTCTGGATATGGATGCCATTAATGAGAAGTGATGTGTACCAGTTGTGCATAAATCAAAATTGTCCACTTTGGGATTTAAATCTCAGCTGAACTAAATTGACCAGATGCATCCCTGGCTATCAAGGGAGGATGACATCTGCACCTGGAACTTTTAGTCATTCACAGCAACTATTTCAGTTATTAGCACTGGATTGAAGCCCAAAGATAACAGCAGTAGGGGCTTTTTTAAAATCACTTTCACAGAAACATTAGCTATGTTGGCAACCAAAAGAGTTTATAGAAAATGTGCCAACCGCTATTCATGTTTTATGCAGCTGATAGTTTTCTAATGATAGAAACATACAGCAATTAGCAAATAGATTTGGATACATTACTTTTTTAAAATTTTGCTTTTCAAGTGATCCTGAACATAATAGAACTTAACTTTGGGAATAGGTTCATACTTATAACAACATTATGAACAAAACCATTAATATTCACTTTGTGTGAATAGAGTCTTGACACAGAGGGAGTCCAATTCTTCAAGGAAGCTGAGGAAGAACCATATTACAACTGCCCTGAATTTTAAAAATATATATCTTATGGTACCTATTAGTTCAGAAAGCTGATAGGTCTTCCAAATTCACTTGCCAGTTTCTGCCAACTTCCACAATTTCATTACTATTTCATTTTGGACTTAGTTGCTAATCTCAAATCAGCTAGAATGTATGCAAAATGAGTTTGAATTTTAAGCAAATATTGTACTTTATTGTCAATAAAACTCCCCACATGGCCATAGTCCCACATTATAGAAGATTGCCACCTTAACTGAAAAGCTGTCTCCGAGTTCAGTTTAAAGCTAAGCAATCATCAGATAAGATAGCAGCCCACCAAAGAGTGCTATCTGAACAGCAGGCTAAGCAGGCCTGCAGATTACTTAGATTTCGTTTCTGCAATGAAAAGCATAACAGTTAACTCTAAACCACAGGAAATGATTTCTAAATTTCCACCAGTGAATCTTATGCAAATCTGTTTCATGTTCTGTTATGATGCATAAATAGCCCTCTTTCTCAGAGCCCTGCTGTCCTTAAATGGTGAACAATTTATAATTGCAATAGTGGTACTATTAGCACTAGTTAGGAGCAATACATTAAAGTCTTAGAGGAGGATTTGCATGCAAATGTCTTCCTAAATTTGTTTCAGAATCCATCTGAAAGTTAGGTGGGGCCATGAAGACTATTTGATCTTATTCTTTATTCAGTGTAAGAAATCAGAGAAATGTCAGTTCAAGTTTCACTTAACTTTCTACTTCTGTCATTGTCCTTGCATCGCCAGTGGTTAAGTACAAAAACCTAGAAATTATATAACTATCAGAGCTTTTCTTCCCCCCCCCTCCTTTTAAAGCAGGAATTTCAGGCACTGTATTTTCACCCACCATACCAGATAGAGTAGAGAATATTTCTTAGAACTAGAAAGCTATGCAGCCCCCTAGTGTAGGGAGAAGAGCTCTTCATCTCTTAAGTATTAATAAAAAAAAATCACCATTGATATTTTACACAGGTTTTGCTTGCAAGATCCATGCCTGGCCTGTGACTTTACAAGGGATAATGTAAGATTAGAGTGAAAGTAGAAAGGGAGAGCTCATCATTCAAAATATAACATGTTGCAAACTATAACAGCAGCACTGTCAGTATAATTTCTCTAAAACAGTAAAAGCATTGCAGTTTGAGAGAGGTCACCCTTTCCTCCATTTAATTCTCTGGACAAATATCACGTTCTTTCAAAATCTCAGCCTAGCTCTCAGATAAGCTCCTATTCTGTTTTCTAAGCAGCTGTCTTTTCCACCTGTCTTACTGTTAAAAATCCATTTCCTAATGGATCAGGACAGACAAAGAAAGGCATAAAGGGGAAAAAAACCTCACTTTTTCCTAAAAGCACTTTTCTTTCATTACTATATTTGTTTCTTGACCTTCTTTAGTTTTAGCTTTATTCCCAAAAGCATGAAGCAAAGGTAACATTTCTGATAATGAAAAACAAACACTTTACACATTTCTTTCCTGAATAAGTTTGAAGTTGGTTTCAAATTAAAGGTGTAAGGAGAACTGTTGTTGGTTAGGAACATGGGCACATGCATGGGAGAGCAAAGGAAGAAAATGACATCACAAAGAAGAGAAGAAGGTATGCAAAAAGGACTCATAGGATGCATCATAATTTACATGAGTAAAAAGGGAAGAGGAAAGTAAAGCACAGAGAGATTTTCAAGATTGCTGTTAGTTCTATTATGTGCACCAATACTTTTCAAATTTGGCAATGTTAAGATGTGTAGACTCAGCTCCTAGAATTCTCCAGCCAGCATTGATGTAAATCAAATCAAGAAATCAATTCTATTTCACCTGAATCCTTCATATATACATTCTACTTAATGCCCCCCCCCTTTGTTACTTTCGTAACAAAGATCTGGCCAATTTCTGCCAAGTCATTTGCTTTATTCTCTACAACAGGGGTGTCAAACTCAATTTCATTGAAGGCTGCATCAGGATTGTGTCGGGATGGGCATGGCCAGCTTGACATCACTCATATCGGGAGACCCCAAGTGCTCTGCCAGTGAAAATGGGCTCCTGAGCTCTGTTTTTGGCTGTGACAGCCTCCTGCAGCCCTCTGCTAGTGAAAATGGAGTTGGGAGTGCTGCCTATGGCCCTCCCGAGTTCCATTTTTGCTGGCAAAAACACTGCGATCTGATCCTTTGCTGTTTCCAGGCTGGTCCCGCAGGACATTGAGTTTGACACCCCAGTTCTACAAGCTACATTTATCGCAGTAGTTCCAAAGTTGTACACAACTAAGACCTATGGTAGGTAAGCAGGGCTTCTGTCAGGACTGAATAAAGTATGGTTAAAAACCTCTTAGAGAAAGAATAATATCAGGGCTGGAAAGGGGAGGGGGGACAGAGGCATTCCATCTCTTGTAGGAAATCAAATGTGGTTCCATTTCAATTTCAGAATTCTTTGAACCTGATGGACATCATTTCACCAGGATAGTCTCTCAGTAACTGCTTTTTTGGGTTACTTGTAACTTACCTTGCCTTCTGTTGTCAGGTTTTTTTAAATTGCCTTGGATTTATCCCAGCATCAGAGTCTTCTACAGTGACTTTTGCTTTTGCATAATGTATCCAAACTATTTAAAGGCTAGCTTCATTTTTTGTGCCTCCATTGCTTTTACTTCATCAATACATAATTGTAATCCAAGATATTCTCAACAGCTTTTTTTCAGTATCATAATTCAAAGGGATCAATACTTCTTTGTTAAACCTTTCTGATGGCCCAGATTTCACAGCTGTATGTTACAACTGTGAAAATAATGGATTTGACAATATATACCTTTGTTGTCAGTGTGATGTCTCTGCTCTTTAATGTTTTGTTTGGACTTGTCATAGATTTTCTCCCAAATAGCAGGTGTCTCTTTATTTCATGGCTACAGTCTCCATCCCTATGAATTTTTTATCCTAGAAAGATAAAATGATCTTGTTTTTCAAAAATGAAGAGCAGAACAACCTTTGCACTCCATTTTTCAGGTTCCACAAGAGATTCCTTGAATATTTCAATAAGATTGTATCAAGTGTATTTTTGAGGCTGTTAATATTTCTCCCAACAACTTTAATCCTGATTTCTATTTCTTTTATTCCAGATTTCTCATGCTATATTCTGCCTAAAGATAAACATGGCAACTTTCCTTGGCTTGCTCCTTTTCAAAATTTATTACTCCATATTCCAGTCAAACTGTTGCTTCCTGGTCCATATTTATATTTCAGCAGATAAATAATCCCTGATACTAGCACCTTCTGACATAAACAATGTCCTTTATTGTCTCCATGTAGCAATAGCACTTAGACTTATATAGCACCCCATAGTGCTTTACAAGTCTTAAATGCTATCATGAGTTTGTTGCAGTCTATATACCACAAGGTTTAATATAACAATAAAGCAAAAATAAGCATCATTTTGGATCTCTCTGACCTTTTCCATTACCCATCAGGTGATATGAGTAATGTGATTTTAGGTTCCCCTTCCAGATCCATATTGTGGATCTGAACGTTGTTATTCCAATTCTCATTGAAGTCTCTATTATAAAATCTCGACCTTTAACTTGTGAAATAAATGTAATTCTTTCAGTCTGAACATTTTTAGCACTTCTCTTTTTTGGTAGTTGTAGATACATCAATATTTTCCAGTTCTTTGGACATTGTTGTGCTTTCCATGCTTGCTTACACACTACACAGTACTTTGCTTTAATTAATATCTTGAAATATTTAATAGAATTCTGATGTTATTTCATTAACTCATCAACAGCTTAGGTTTTATTCTCAGTTTTCTGTCTGGGGATTTCTTTCAAATAATTCTTCCATGTAGCATCATCATCTCCTCTTTACATTTCATTTCTTCTCATTCATTTCATAAATATAGCCTCTTTGCATTTTTTTCTTTATTTAAGAAATTTTATGGCATCCAACTCAAATATGACCTTTATAGCAGGAATATAGAATCTGATAGCAATTATAAGATGATCTTACTGTGGGCTGACCTGGTGCTTCTATATTCTGTTCTTCCAAATAGATTCCAAACCTGCCCTTTCTACTGACCTTTGGACATATACAATGTCCTTTATTGTCTCTGTATATAGCAACAGCAAGAACACTTAGACTTATATACCACTTCATCATGCTTTACAGTGCTGTCAGAATGGCTTACAATGTCAGCATGTTGCCTCCAACAATCTGGGTCTCATTTTACTAATCTCCGAAGGATAGAAGGCTGGGTCAACCTTGAGCCAGTCAGGATCGAATTCCTGGCAGTGAGCAGAGTTTGCCTGCAATACTGCATTCTAACCACAGGGTTCACTTCACACCAAGGAAAAGATAACAATTTTGTTTTTATCCTCTGTTTCTTCTTCCGGAGGCAGCCTGAGCTTGCCTGCACTACCTAATAAGTACTTCAGCATAATTTTACATAGAATATTATTTGTTCCACAGAAGAATATATACATACATACATACATACATACATACATACATACATACATACATACACACATACACACATATAATTGTCCATGTGAGAAACAATTTTCAATTGCTGGAAAGACATTGGACCAGGCACATTTACCAACAGCATGCAAAGAATTGGACCAGGGTGGTTCCCTCTGGGCAGGGTCATGCTGTTGCCAGCAGCAGCATGGTTCGTGAGGGTCTTGCCCATCTGGTGGGCCCTGCCACTCGCTGAACCGGCCACGGCAAAGGTGGTCCCCACATGGAAGTGAGCCATGGTGGCCACGGTGGCCACAGTGGCCCCTGCAAGAGCCACCACGGAGGATGCTCCTGCAGGCTCCAGCTGGAACTACGGGCTGGATGTGGCTCCTTCGGACATGGGTGGGGGGACCCCCAGTGTGGGAGGGAGGCTGGGGGTGTCCTATGTGTGTGTAGTGGGGTGGCGGGTGGGTGCTGCCATTGGTTAGGCCTCAGGGCTGCTGTGACGGGCGAGGCTGGTTGAGGGAGACGGTGCCAAGGCGGTCGGCCTCATGGAAGTTGTTGAGCATCGCTCGGGCTCCCCCGAGTTGGTGGCCCAGGAGAGCAAGATGTCCAGGATCTCGGAGAAGGAGAAATCCTCAGTGTTCAACTTGTCCAGGTTGTCGTAGCTCTTTGTGTCTTTGGTGATGCTGTTGTTGGAGCTGAGGCTGGCCGAGATCTTCGCCGGGGTCATGCTGGTGATCTGGAAGCTGCTCTTCTTCTTCAACTGGGTGCCCGCCGGACCCCCGATGCCTCCTCCTCCCAGCAAGAGCAGCGCCAGGCTTTGTGGTGGAGGTGCCCTGGGAGGGCAGGAGGAGACCGAGATGGGGGCATCAACTGGGCCAGCAGCCTGGGTGGGAAGTCCTCCAAGCCGGTGCTGCTGCTGCTGCTGCTGGCACACTGAGGCAGCATCATGGGCTGCGCCATCTTCTTCCTTTCCCGCACCTCTGCCGCTGAGTCAGGCTGCTGCTGCTGCAGTGGGGCTGGCAGGAGGAAGGCCTGACACCACCACCGATGATGATGATGATGCCTCCCTCAGGCACCACCCCAGCCGGGCTGAGGAGGAGAGGAGGAGGCCGCCTCCCCCCAACCCAGCTTGCCTCCACGGTGGTGGTGAGAGAAAGTGGCTGTTGTCCCCTGAGGAGCAGCAGGAGGAGGAGAAAGGATCCACCCCTGGTGATGCCGCCACTTCATGGGGCACCCAGCGGTCACCACAGCCCCACTATGCCTCAGGCTGTCACCGCTGCTCCCCCATCAGAGCCGCCTTGCCAAAGCCATATTCGGGTCACTGTGAGGGGGGTGGAGAGCATGCGCAACCAGCCGTGCTGAGGAGAAGCTCCGCCTCCACCTCTTCTGGAGCTCCACTGGGCTGGGCAGGGGGAGACTGGCTTAAGGGTAGGGAGAGGTGGCCAAGAGATGGTGCAGGCGCTGCCCCACCATAGACAGCAAAGGCCCAGCAGGAGGGGAAGGGAGATAGGGGAGGAGGAGGCCGAAGGGCTTCGGATCCCCTTGGCGGAAATGGCTGAAGCTCATCAGAGGAGGGGCGCAAAAGGGAAAGGGTGTGGCCGCAGCCCAGCCACACATATAAAGGGACCGTCGGGATGAAGCTGGAGAGAGGCCGAACTGTTCCGAATATACTATACTCACGAAATCAACACGATGGTAAATGACACAGCTCAATTCCAACACAATGTCACATGAAATAATTAAATCAAAATGAAAATAAATCGAAATCTATAAAAATTCAATATAACAATGCAATCGGAAACATTGAAATGGAATCATGAAATATTTAGTATAGCATGTGTTGCTTTTACATCCAACAGATGGCGCTGGTTTTCAAAAAAGCATGTTTTACCTGTCACAGGTGTGACATATATATATAATAGTAGGTATATAAAAACATGCACGTATTCAAATGCAATGTTGTGTAAAAATTTCAAAGCAATCGGTGAAGAACTTTTGGAGATTTAAGATTTTGAAGAAACGAACATTTACATTTTTATTTATATAGATTTATTGCATTTATATCCCACTTTTTTGCTCATAACAGCATTCAAGGCAGCCTGTAACTATAGAAGCAATATAGTGTATAAAAAAATATCTGAAAAATACCAAAGTCTAAGTTCATGACTTTATAGCATTTTGATTGGCCTTAATAAAAGAGCTGATTTGGAAACAAGCCTTTAAAAGATGGAAGGTTCATAGATCAGATTTAACATATGTTTTACTTGCAAAGGATCCGAGGTTTGAATTCTGGAGATTGCTCTAATTCTGAATCTGCCCTGATGTTAAGGTAGACAGGAGGTGCCTTCTACAGTTGCGAATGATTTCTGCTCTTTCTGCTTTTAGATATGCTGCCAAGACCGGTCGTGTAGAAGAAAATTATTCCAAATTTATTTGGAAATAAGTGGTGAGGAAAATACATTTTAGAGCAGGGGTGTCAAACTCAAAGCCCGCAAGCCAGATGAATCTTGTGCTGGCCACACCCACCACCGTTTTAGTGAAGGGGGTTATGATTTGTCCTCAAAGTTGTCATCATCCCATTTGATTGCAATCAGGTGCAATTGCTTGGCACCTGGCTTGCAGTGTCCACGATCACATGATTGTGATTTGCAACCTTTTCTGCTAGCATCCCACAAACAAAATGAATAGGGAAGCTGGCAGGGAAGATCACAACTTGCTCAAGTAAGTGTCCCATATCTGTGAACCCTTCCCAAGCCTCACTGCACGTGCAGTGCACCTCCCCACTCACATACCCTTCCACACCTTCTCCCACTGGATAGCAACCCTTCAAGCACAACTATGCTCGCACTGCACCACCCCCATCACTCATGCCCACTTACACAGACTCTTACCCATCACAACAGCTATTTACCTGGCTGCTGGCCTGCTTGCAATATGCCTGGGATTTGTTACTGCCTGTTGGCTTCTTCTTTGATTTTGGTTGTGACAGCTGTGCAGAGATTTATGGTGGAAGATATAAAAGTTTCCTGCTGTTTATATTTCATACAATAACCTCAGTGTAGTGGTGTTCTGAAGTCCTAATAAAGGGAATGCTATTTTAACTTCCCACCATGTGCTGCTCATTGATGGCTTTGCACACAGAAAATAAAAGTTACACACACACACACACACACACACACACACACACACACAAGTTGCTTTCCTCTGTGAAAGAAGCTTATGCTATACTACCTTATTTTTAAAGTGCTTCCATATGATATATTTCAACTTACCTGTTACGGGAATAGACAGAAAGCTAGGGCTGTTTTCTGATTCTCATCCTTCACTCACTCTGAAGCCTCCATCATTGTCAATTGTTCCCATTATGAAAAATGCTCTCTCCCTCATGGTCTCTTCCCAAAGGATTTAATTGAAATACAATTGACCGGGAATCTGCAGATCATGGAGAAAAGATTACTATGAAAGCCTATGAAAGACAGGCTATTTCCACACATCTCTTGGCCATTCCATAAGCAAGTGTAAAAATACTATACTACTCCCATGAAAACTTCATCAACAGTATTTTATCCTTTGCTAGGGTGGGTAGGTGGGTTGGAGAAAGAAAAACAAGGTTTTGGCCTGTGAAAATCAGGCACACTTCAGCTTGCTATGGTGCTGCTATTAGAATTGTTGAAGTGGCACCTGTCTGCCTTAATTGCCTTCTTTGTTTCTATAAAAATAGATTTTGCACACTCTTCCCAAAGCTCAAGAATCAGACTTGCAAATGCTTCTTTGAGGGCCTCATCAAAAGGAAGAGTCTCTGAAATTTTGCCCAGACCCAGAAAACTCTCCTTTCTCCAATTAACTGAAATCTCCATTTTCCAAGTATGATAGCATTGCATGTTCATTAGACTTAATGGGAATTGCAAGTTTGAGAAGGAAGCTTTATTCAATCCTTGGATTTGTTCCTATTTTGTTACATTATGTACACTTCCATGCCACACAGAATTGTAATGCAACAATTAAATCCTTGATTTTAGCATAGCTCTGCTCCTCAGACAAATAGAGCAGTTACTAAGGAGATAGACAAAGTAAATGGATGAATGCTCTAAGGGGGGAATTTCACCAAAAGCCAATGAGGGAATGCTTCAAATTGTAAAGCATTTGGATCAAAGTCTCTTTTACCAACAGATAGTTCTGTTGGTAAAAGAGACTCTTCCATACCTATTTCTCTGCATATTTAAAATTGTTATTACACTGACCTTTACAAAATAAACAGGATTTTCTGTGTTCTTTCTGCTACTTTAGAACTTCCTTGCAGTTATAACACAAATGCTGTAGGACAAACAGTTCTCATAGCCAGAAATATTTACTTCCCAAAGAATATTCCCTAATCTGTAGCCAAATGACGTGTAAGCATTTAATCCACTCTATATACTGGAGCTTAAAGAAAATTTATCTCATGGTTTAAGTATCAAGAACTGGGAGACAAATTAATTCATTTTGCACAATATGGACATAAAAAAAAACACTTGGATGCAGGTATGCATGGAATTTGTGGTGGATTTGTGACACGGTTTCTAATAAGGCAGAAATGTACCATTTAGGAAAAAAAGTACACAACATGACATGGACCACAAAAGCCACATTATATTAGATTGAATTATTTATACAAAAATAATGATGTTCCATGCATACCCTCTCTTAAGCTATATATTTGCGTGGATGGGGTTGTTTCAGTTTCAGTTTCAGTTTTAGTTTATTTGTATGCCACCCTTCTCCAGGGGGGACTCAGGGCGGTGAACAACTCAAAGGGGAAGGGAACATAAACAACAGTACACATTAAAAATGTGTAAAAAATATGTGTATTTGGAAAAATGCAATGAAAAATATGAATTTTAAAATGAAAAGACCTTAATATTGGAATAATCTTAATGTTTAAAACATGAGAAAGAGCATCAGTCTTGCCCAATTTATTGATTCCCCTCAGTGTCCATTGTGGTGACATCAAACTCACTATATCTGCATGTTCTAATCACTAAAGAGTTTTAGTAGGAGCTTTCTGAAGTTTTTACTTTCATATCCAAACTCCATAGATTAAAGGGGAAAATGAGGATCAATTTCTAGTCCCTCCCCCATATTTTTCCATATTAATTTTCACTTTGTAAATCATTTATGTGAAACTGGAGCAATAAAATACCAATATGGACTTAATTTCTGCAGTAACTTAGGTAGCTTGTTCTGAGATAGCCAAGTCAGCCTCTTCTCTCTTGGAAGCTGTTTATTTGCCTGAATTTTTCACTCCCTTTCGATTTCTAGAGAAATTGAAAGAGACTTATAGGTTAAAACTACTTGTACAGAAAAATATTGCAATATACATGACATTTTTAAAAAGTCAATCAAACCACAAATAATACAACCTGACCATTTCTTAGACAGCTGTTTGTCAGGAAAACTCTGCATTGACCACATATTTGGACAGCTTCTTCCAACTCAATAATCCCAATAAAAAACTAGGAAAAGAGCTTTTCCTGAATTCCTAAAAAAAAAAAACCAGTTTGTGGCCCAAATTGATTTCTCCAGGGTGTGCATTTCATACTCTAAAGACAACTCTGGTACTTCTACACAGGACATATTTATTATGTAAGGACCCAAAGTTAAATTATGAATGTAGAGTAGGACAATTTAGCGATGTTCCTCTTAGGCTCTTTGTTTGTTTTGATGAGGCACCTTCAGTCATAATGGCATAATTTGTCAAGGTTAGGAGACAAGTGTAAAGTCTCCTGAATCTTATTTGCCACTGACAGCAGCTAGAGATGGCTTCTGTGCACGGATCTTCCTTTGCTAGTTACAAACTAGGGTACTGGTTAGGGCAATCTAAAACTCACACTTCAATGCTGCTTCTATGTAGTGGGAGGAAGTACTGATAACAAAGGTGAAATGCTTGTTTCCTTAAATTATCCATGCTGATTAAGAAATACAGGACTCAAATCCATCACATCTGGAGGGCACTGGGCTTGTGAAAGCTGGCTTGTTTCTTTTACCACAGTCATGATCATGGATACTGAATGGTGGCAGCAAACAGGGCAGGAATCTGGCACAAAAAACCAGGATGAAGAGTCACTGCTTGACCACCAAGTTGTAGGGAACAGCCAGATCATTTAGCTAATGTATAGAAAATTCTGGATTTCCTTCCCTAGACTTTTTAGAGGAAGAAAACCGCCCAATCCCATGAAGAATTTCTGCTAGCAAGTCCTTGGTATAAGGCAGTGTTGTTACACCTTTTGGGCACCAAGTGCTGAAACAGGAGCACGCACATGGATACACGCATGCCAGAAACCAGAAGAGCAGCCGTCTGGTACTCATGCACATGCTGGGAAGATGATCTTCTGGTTTTCGCATGTGCATACACACCAGAAACTGGAAGATTATTTGGCCGGAACACATGTACATGCCGGAAACGAGAAGATCATTTTCCCAGTGCGCGCATGCGCACCAGGCAGCTGCTCTTCCGGTTTCCAGTGCTCCCGTGCATATGAAGAACAGCTGGTTGGTGCACCGGAAGCTGGAAGAGCAACAGGTGATGGCTCGCGTGCCACTTCGGCATGTGTGCCATAGACTCACCATCACTAGTAAAAGGCATTAATTATCCTCATGTTTAGTATCAAGTTAAGGTAGTTAATATCATAAATTAGATCTGTACATTTCTTTATATATTTGGAAAAGGATGTTGTACTTAAAATATTTTTTAATGAGCCAGATCATGGTGGCTCATAAAGGAGAGTTGATCAGTCTAGTAATTTTCTGTCAAGGAATAGCACATGTGATTCAAATGTGCCTGAAATTTCTAATAGTTCATATTACCCAGTACAGATCCTCCATGTAATATTACTGAGCTTCATGAAGAAGTAAGCTTTTATTTTTGACAGCCCTACATTAAAAGAGTGGTCTGTGTGATATTAGTATTCTCCTGAGTCTGTTCCCTTCAGAGAAGAAGGAATCCCTTTGTAATTTCCATCTTCGAAGTAGATAGAATCCACTTTGGAAATTTCAGCTCAGTTTACCAGAACAAATCAAACCCTTGAAGTCATACAATTTATAGATCAAAGAGATTATTCTAGTTCTTGGAAATCACCTTTTGAAAGGTTCAGTTCAATAAATGAAGAACAATTTGTCAGATCTGCAGCATTAGCTGCAATGGTGGTGCGGTGCTGTAGAGTGCTGTACTGCAGGATCCTTCTGCTGACTGCTGATTGCCATCAGTTTGGCAGTTCAAGTCCCACCGGCTCAGGGTTGACTCGGTCTTCCATCCTTCCGAGGTTGGTAAAATGAGGACCCAGATTGTTGGGGAAAATATGCTGACTCTGTAAACTGCTTAGAGAAGGCTGTAAAGCACTGTGAAGTGGTACATAAGTCTAAATGCTATTGCTATTAGTCCACTGAAATCCGATATACTGTAGGTGTCTGATGGGGTGTGTGAATGGGATTACTGATTCAATTCAGTTCACATTGTCAAACTGAATGCATCTGCTGATTTAATTGGAATCAATTTACCAAAATTTTGTTTTTATAATTTGAATTAATGCAGAACCAGGTCAATTCAGATATACCCTAATATTTAATGTCTACATTAGGTATTTGGTGGCTGCTGTTTGGTTGCACTAGAATTAATATTAGAACTAGGCAAAAATAATTGTTTTCTTAAAATAGATTATTAAAAGGAAGGTCATGGTAAAAAAAGGACAACTTTTGCTCAGAATGCTTTAATTTTTTTGTAGAATTTTTCTTTAAAGTTTAAACCTTATTTAATTGTGAGAAGGAACTGGTGGAGGGCATTGGTATTATTTTATTTTTTTCTCTGTTCCATATTTCTCCAGCATGCTACAGTTTTTCTCTTGCTGACCTTGCTTTCAAAGTCCATTAAAAAAAACAGGAGATGCTTATGACTATGAAAACCTCCTTATGGTGTTATTCTTTGGAAACCTTAGGAAGCCAGGAAGGCTACAGGGCATTCAAGAAAAGAAAAAGGACAAACACATAGATCTCTGATCTCTTGATAAATGCAAGCATCTTGCATTGCTTCCATAAGAATTTAACTAATTCTTCTCCCTCCTCCTGAATATTTGTTTATTTGTTTGCTTAACAGATTTATATGACCATCTACTTGTCAGGACTGCTCTGGACAACTCATAAGACATTACAAACAATAATTATAAAAGCATAATAATAAAAATAGAAGCAGACATACAGTGTGACTGTCAAACCACATCACACTGTCTTACAAGATGGGCACATCTGAATACCCAAACTTGTTTTAATGCTGTACCAAAAGCTAACAGAATGTTGAAGGTGAGAGATTGTTCCAGAAGGTTGTTCTGATCCCCCCTTCTCTGTCCAAGAATGAAAGCCAAAAGCCACGTAACTCAAAAGGTTTCTTTTAATCAGTCCAAGCTCCTGTTGGCTGCAAGCCCAAATAAACAAAGATAATAGCTCTGGCAAAAGTCCTATAACTCATACCAAAATGCAAACCCGGCTTCTCTTATCTCAAAACCACTTATCCAAGTTGGCTTCTCTCGGGTTGTGAATGCGAACAAGAACCAACACTAGAACAGGAACGGAACGTTGACTTCTGCAACCAGGGCGTGGCACCAGCAGTCTCTATATACTCTGGCGAGGATCCCAATGAGCAACAGCTGCTCGCAATCATCTCCTGTAGTTACTGCTTTGTCCTTTACGCTGAGTAGACCTAAGCCTGCATGCATCCTGTTACAACTCCCAGATGCTTTCAGGAACATTCCCTTTGATCCAATGCTCTGCCGCCACCTGGTGGCCAACCAGTCTCTCCTCACCCTGCTCGGAGTCGACACCCTGTCCAGGGTCCTCCACCTCCTCCAAGGCCAACTCATAAGACCCCTCGCTGTCGGAGTCTGGTGGCAGCTCTAACGGCTCCTGCTGGGCCACAACAGAAGGTGATCACTGCAACATCAAATGCATGCATGCTAGGTTCAGCTACATGACATTACAGTGGAGAAGAGAACTAGAGCATGCCCATCATGGAAGAGGGGATGAGTTGAGCGGGGATAATATAACCAGAGATAAGCAATCCCACAAACAACTCATTTCTGTGCCACGTAGAGCTTTGTCTGTAATAACCATCACCTTGAATTGCACAGTAATTATCCAATCCAAAATAATTGTATAGCGTGGGTGTATCACGGTATACCTACAGCTATCAGCACTGTAATATTCTGAACCAATTACACTTCCAGATAATTTCCAAGGGCAGCCTCCATGTACCATATTTGCATTTTTCTATCAAACTAAAGGAAAATAATAATGAAAAGATTTGATGCTGACATTTTCACAGTGATCAAAATACTCCTGCCTTTAATTTCCCACATGTTTTTTTGGAAGCATCCCAAAAAGAAATATTTAAATGTTCCTAAATGTCTCCCATCCAGTCAGAAGAAGTTCTCCTTGGTTTCAGGAAGCTGGCTTGAAGTTATGCATCTTCACATCAAAGCACAGTCCTTTCTCTCCATTTTAAAATGCACTTAAAATGGCCACTGAATAGAAACAGGCAAAGAAGCATAACTTGAAAGCTGGCTACGGTACACCATCTCTACATTAAACATGAGATTATTGTTGATTCAGCTGCCTTGTTTGGGGTTGATCCAGTCAAGCTCTGGCTGTATAAATGTATCTTTTCTCTCTGATTTTCCTAGTTCTACAATGGAAATCTCTGTGTGACCAAAGTAAATATCTGTAATAATTTGGGACTTTCTGAATATTTGCCATTTGCTTTCCTGCAGCTACTTCCCTCCCACTGAATCATGTTTAATGTATTCATTGGCACATTTCACACATGGTATCCTCTCCCTCCCCTTCTGCAGATATGACTTTTAGTATATGCGGCCGGGAATTGATTTCCCTTTGATGTACTGAATGTGAGATGTTTTGCCCTGTTAATGCTATCACTTTTCACATGAGACTTTGACACGTTTCATTGATTTTTGCACCATGTATGCTGCCCATTTTGTCCTAATTTAATTTAGGGGCTTGTTTTTCTTGCTCCAATTACCTTTAATAACTCTATTTTTAGGATTGCGCTTCATTTGTTCATTTTATGGAGGTGCTTTATGGCTTTCAACATACTGTTCGGTCTCCCATGTACAATTTTACAGCTGTGCACAGTTAGTTTGTACACAGATAATATAAGGATTATGGAAGCCATTCCAACAAAGGAGCAAAAAGCCTTAATGCGTGTACGATGTGTGAAATCAGCAGACTCAAAAAAAAAGAAAGCTGCTGAAATGGAAGGGAAAATTGTATGTGGATAGAAATGAAAGGTTGTTCTGTGCATGAAATTTTTCGTTAGCTTTAGCTTTCTGAAGTCACAGTGGAAGCATAAATATAGGAGTACTAAATACAAATAGATTTTGATTTCATTGTCTTTTATACTGTAAATCTTTAGGGTCCTCTCAGATTTATAGTTAATTAGTTTAAGTTGTATTTGTATTTATTAAGTTTGTATGCTGCCCTATTCCCGAGAGACTCAGGGCGGCTCACAATAAAAAGGGAGGGGATACAAAAAATAAAAATAAAACAACAGTTTAAAATTCTACAACAGCCATAACCTTGAATGGGGCTGGATGGTTCAACAGTCCCAGGCCTGCCGGAACAGCCAGGTCTTAACTGCTTTGCAGAAGGCCAGGAGGGTAGTAAGGGTCCGGATCTCCACGGGGAGATTGTTCCAGAGGGCCGGAGCAGACCACAGAGAAGGCCCTCCCCCGAGGAGTTGCCAGCCGACATTGGCCGGCAGATGGAATTCGGAGGAGGCCTAGTCTGTGGGATCTAATAGGTCTCTGGGAGGTGACTGGCAGGAGGCGATCTCTCAAGTACCCAGGTCCGATACCATGTAGGACTTTAAAAGTAGACCAATAGGCAGCCAGTGCAGCTCGTGGAGGATAGGTGTGACGTGGGTGTGCCTAGGTGCACCCACAATCGCTCGAGCGGCTGCATTCTGGAATAACTGAAGTCTTAGAACACTCTTCAAGGGCAGCCCCATGTAGAGCGCATCCAGTCTTGAGGTTATGAGGGCGTGAGTGACTATCTGAAGTGCCTCCCGGTCCAGGTAGGGTCACAATTGGTGCACCAGGCGAACCTGGGCAAAGCCCCCCCTGGTCACAGCCAACAAATGGTGTTCTAGAGTCAGCTGTGGATCAAGGACTCCCAAATTGTGAACCCTCTCTGAGGGGTGTATAATTTCACCCCCCAGACTGAGAGATGGAAAGGTTAGCCAATCTTTGGGAGGGAGCATCAATAGCCACTCAGTCTTGTCGGGATTGAGTGCAAGCTTGTTCATCCCCATCCAGACCCTGACAGCCTCCAGGCACTGGCACATCACTTCTACCGCTTCACTGAGTTGGCACAGGGCAGACAGATACAATTGTGTATCGTCTGTGTATTGATGGTATTTGATCCCGTGCCGGCGTATGATCTCACACAGTGGCTTCATGTAGATGTTAAATAGGAGGGGGGACAGGACCGAACCCTGCGGCACCCCATAATTGAGGGGCCTAGGGGTCGCCCTCTGCCCTCCGACCAACCCCGATTGCGACCTGTCCGAGAGGTAGGAGGAGAACCACCAAAGGACGGTGCCTCCCACTCCCACCTCCCGCAGTCGTCGCAGAAGGATACCATGGTCGATGGTATCGAAGGCCGCTGAGAGGCCAAGGAGCACTAGGATAGAGGAGTGACCCCTATCCCTGGCTCGCCAGAGATCATTGATCAGCGCGACCAAAGCAGTTTCTGTGCTGTAACCAGGCCTGAAACTGGACTGAAAGGGATCCAGATAATCGGTTTCATCCAAGGACTGTCGGAGTTGAAAGGCCACCACTTTCTCAACAACCTTCCCTACAAAGGGGAGGTTGGAGACTGGACGATAGTTGCTCAAAATGGCTGGATCCAGAGAAGGTTTCTTCAGGAGTGGTCTCACCACCGCTTCCTTTAGGAGGAGTGGGAAGGATCCCTCCCAGAGAGAGATGTTAACTATCATCCAGATCCAGCCACGTGTCACCTCCCTGCTGGTCAAGACCAGCCAGGAGGGGCACGGGTCCAGTATACAGGTGGAGGCACTCACCGCTCCCATGGCCTTGTCCACTTCCTCAGGAGCGACAAGTTGAAACTCGCTCAAGACCTTCCCCCGGTACCTCGGCTGGTACCGTGCAATTGGAGTCCAGGTCTGTCCGAATCCGAGTGACTTTATCCATTAGAAACTGAACAAATTCCTCAGCTCTACCTTGTAAAGGGTCATCTGCGTCCCTCCCTTTCAAGAGGGAGTGGGTTATTCTAAACAAGGCGGCTGGGCGCAATTCAGCGGATGCAATAAGAGCGGCAAAATGCGCACATTTCGCCGCCTGTATTGCCACAAGATAGGTTCTAATATAGGCTCTCATCAGTGCTCGGTCTGATAGACTATGATAGACTATGATTCATGGAAAAATATTATTTTGATTTTAAAATTATTATGTAGTATTTCATGTATTCCATGCACATAGCATGGCTGTTGCTACAGAATTCAGCATTTCTGAGAATGTAAACATTTATTTCCTATTTTTATTTTTCTTGTAATACTTGGGATGCAGAGAGAATTTTGAACAATTACCAATGTATGGCAAACTTTTCAGATTGCCAGTACTTGGGGATTGGGTCTTAAATGTATCTCCTAGTGACCACCCAAAGCAAAATGAATCATATAAAGTAAAAGAAATCTAAAACCACAGGAGTTTTCTCAGTGCAAAATTTTGACCACTGGATATTAAGAGATGTAAATGATATAGCCTAAAAGTCTTAAAATGAGATTCAATCACATTATTTAATCTCTCTGTCTCTTTCCCATACAAAGATACAAGCTCTCAACAACTATTCAGATTCACTATTCACTATTCAGATACTGTACTCCACCAGCAATCAATCAGAATAGAACTGGAAGGGACCTTGTAGGTCTTCTAGTCCAACCACCTGTTCAAGCAGGAAACCCTATACAATTTCAGACAAGTGACTCTCCAGTCTTTTCTTTAAAACTTCCAGTGATGAAGCTAAGCTGTTCCACTAATTAATTGTCCTCAATGTTAGGGAGTTTCTCCTTAATAAATCCACCTTTTCTTCTCCTGAGCTCTGATACTTTGGAAAATAAGTTGACCCCCTCTTTGTGGCAACCTCTCAAATACTGGAATACTGCTATCTTGTCCACCCTAGTCCTTCTTTTCTCTAGACTAGTCAAATCCAAATCCTGCAACCATTCTTCATATGTTTTAGTCTCTAGGCTTTTAATCAACTTAGTTACTCTTCTTTGCACTTTTTCCCAAAGTCTCAAATTCTTTGAAATGTGGTGACCAAAGCTGGATGCAAATTCCTGTTGTTGATAGTTCTAGGACTAGATGTTCTAGATGACTCAAACAAATGTCACTATTTTCTCCTGCAAAGAAAGAAAGTAACCATCCTTTGTTGGGTTATGGGGAAACACAGAAAAATGAGAGAAAAGTGTTTCTGAACAAGAGATGCTATTACTGCAGCCTGAAGAAAATAACCATATAATTTGTCAGTCTGAACTCCCTTCTGAAAACATAAAATCTAACTGTAGAACTAGTATATAAAATCAATTTGAATTTAAAACTATAAATCAGACAAGAATGCTTTACCAATTCTTTTTGGGGAAACTGTTGAGATTCTAAGCAGTCCAAAATTCCATAGTGTTTTTAAAGTTCTGAATAACTTTGTAGTTCTTAGTTGTGAAGTTGTGCCAACCCATCGCAAACCCATGGACAATATTCCTCCAGGCCTTCCTGTTCTCTACCATCTTCCAGAGTCCATTTAACTTGACACCTACTGCTTCAGTGACTTCAACCAGCCACCTCATTCTCTGTCGTCCCCTTCTTCTTTTGCCCTCAATCTGTCCCAGCATTAGGCTCTTCTCCAGTGAGTCTTCCCTTCCTAGGTGGCCAAAGTAAGCCCCTTCGTTATGACAAGACAGTAATCCATGAAGGGGCTGAATAACTTAGAAAGTGTTAATAAAATCAGAAAATAGAAAAGCAAGTGATATAGACAGGTAATGGTTTGCTGCCCAAGTCTGCAATTGGAAGAAGCTTGATATAGAGGAAATATGGTAATTGGAAATGCTAAAGTAGTGAGGAGAAAACAGATGTAGGCATTCATGGAATGAGCATTATTTAAGGGTCTTCTTGCACGATATCATGGTTTTATTCAAAAAATAATAATAATATCAGAATTACAATCCTGCTGGGAGATCACCTGGGGAATTAGCTTCTCAGATCTAGCTCTATATTCAATTGTGTTACAAGTGGAATAACCCAAGTGGGTATCCAACATCATTTGCAGCTATAATTTAATATGCCAAATGGACTAATAACATCAACAATAAAAATTAGCCAAGCAGTGCTAAGGAGTATGGAAAAATACCAACCTGACAGGGCAACATATAATGCTCCTTACAATTCAAATGGCCTGAAAAGATGACTGGGATACAATTTTAAAGGTGGCCAGTTGTTTGTTAGAGCCGCAGTTAGGTTTAATGGCTAAGCACCAGGCTAGAAATGAGAAGACTGTGAGTTCCAGTCTTGCCTTAGGCACGAACTGAGCTGAATAACTGGGCCATCAATCCCTCTCAGCCCTAGGAGGCATGTAATTGCAAACCATTTCTGAAAAACCTTGCGAAGAAAACTGCAGGGACTTGTCTCAGCAGTAACCAGGAGTCAAAATTGAAGCCTCCTCCCCCTTCCCAATTGTCCCCTTTCCCATCAAGCAACATGTCACAGATAGTAGTCTCCATGGTTTGCATGCATAAAAAAACAAGTCCCAAAATATGGAACTGGAAATAGAGATGACCATGTGCTGTCCATGATAAATGTGCGAGTGTGAGGATGATGAGATTCTCAGAAATAAAAACTGGCATTCCTAATTTAACATTTAGAATTAGATTGAATCTCTTTATATTCAGTCTAGACTTACAGGGTCTAATCTACTGCCTTGAGTAATGAATTCATCAGTCTTGCTTTCTCCTCCTCCTTTTGAGCTAAAACTCTTTGTGGAAAAAATTCACTCATTTTTGTAACTTAAAAAAAAAACCCAAATGAAATTCTCACCTGACCTTATATACTAGAATATTGTACATGTATTACATTTGTGTCTTTGTCATAGAGAGACAGAGTAACATTACTGGGATTGGGCAAACATCAATTAAGATGTGACAGATTAACAGAGTTGGAAGGGACCTTGCAGGTCATCTAGTCCCACTCCCTGCCAAAGCAGGAGACCCTACATCTGTCTTTACCTAGGATTGAACTCACAACCTCCTGATTGTGAGGCAAGAGCTCCACCTCTAGGCCACAGCAGTCCACTTTATTATGCTTAAAAACTACAATCAAAGGCTTCTTTGCATGTGTTCATGTGGTGTGAATCTGTTTTATAGTATGATCCTTTTTTCATGGCTGTAAAACTTTTAAACCAAAAATTTGCACTCTATAGTTTTACTTCTGACGTTCATTTTTAAGAGGTATTATCCAGAAATACAGATAGTGTTTTCCTCCTTTTTTCCTTTTCTTTTGCTTATGAAGCATCCATACAATGTTGGTGCTATCTTAATTAACAATGGAAAGTGTGAAGCATCTGATATTTTCTGTACTGCATAGCTATTTTTCCCCTGCAGAAATATATATTGCCAAGTCATTCAGTAGACATATAGTATATCATATTGTAACATCTTCAGTAGGGCTTTTGGGCTTATTTTAGCAAGCATCTGTTTGGCATAAAATGCTACTGTTTCCTTTAAAGTGTCACTGTCTTGTGAAGCATAATAAATGCTCCTTGTTTGAGCACTAGTTCAGCTGTACCTCTTATTATTGAAATGTGTTGACTTGAAAGGCTGATTTCCAATATTCCAGAAGGTTTGAAACCAACACAGGAACATGAATCTCAGAAAGACATGCAGCTATGCTACACATCATTTCATTTTTTATTTTATTTTAAAAGAATCTTTTGTTCTTCTGTTTAAACTGAATGGGTTGAGAGAAAAAGAGTGCAGTGGAAGGAAGAATAAAATTGAAAGAAATTATTGATTGTTCTTGGCTTTATGATTCCGTAAGTATTTTGGATGCAGTTGAAAGGCAAAAATAGTTATCGACAAATCAATGGCCAATAGGGAAGTTCTGTTTTAACTTTTCTCTTATTAGGATTTTAGCCAGATTGGTGGGGGATGTGTTGCCTCTTTGTGCATCTTTGGTATTTCAAGAGCTGTGACCACAATGAAACCTGAGAAAAATTGGGAGGGATTCTTCTTGCAACACAGAATAAAAGAATACACCCCATAAAACTTTTCTTTCAAGTGTTGGCTGTTTACCATTTTTCAATCTATTATTCTATTACTACAGTCTCTCACATCAGAGTGTCTTTCTCAAGAGAAAAAATAACTCTGGAATAATAACAGAAGGTGTATTCAAATGGACTTGGAAACTATAACTAAATCCACATGTACACAGTATGAGGTAGTAAGATTTTCAACAGAAAGAGTCATTTCTTCATTGGAAAATAAGGAACAGAGCAGCTGTGACAGCTGCCCAAGGAAATAGTATTTATTTATAGAACCTTTCCTCCATGGAGTTCAAGGCAGTGAACCTACACCTCACATTTTATATTTGCAAAAATACTGTAAAGTAGCTAGACTGAGAGGGTATGTCTGGCTCAAGGAATCTACAATGAGATTATAGGATTTGAAACCTGGGCCTCTCAAACTTTACTATAACTGCTCTATAGTCAGATCACCTCTGATATAATGGGAACATGATATATTTGCTGGAAATCTGAAGGACTTGTAATAAAAGGTGTAGAACCCAATGATAAAACCCGGGCAATATATCTGTGTTATATATTGTTGAAAGAAATATGAATAATTTCCCATGATTATTGCATCAACCTTGCCTTATTCCACTGGATAGATACATATAAAAGACTGTGAATATGTAATGGAGATTTTAAAGCAGCTACATATTTTTATTTATACATATTTGTATAAATAACAACAAGTGCCTGAAGATAGTACTCATCTGAACTGATATTGTGCAAGCATGACTGATGCTCATGGTTTCTTGACTCACAGCCAGCCATACATCTACTGATTCCGGAGGAATGTTATGCTGCTGTTTGACTCCATCTCTACTTTGAATCAAATCTCCAACAATTTAGAGAGGAGTCTAAAATTGTGCTCACTGGCAAGTGATCAATTGTCAGTGATCACTGATTACTGCAGCTATATTACATGCTTCTATTGCGGTCTCATGTACCTTCAGCATAAAGCTGGACAGCCAGAGACAAAATGCTGACTTCACTATGGAAAGCATGGAAAGGAATATGGGCTTCAAGTCTTCATGGAAGACGTGATAAAATATTTGCCTCTCTTTCATAGCATATTGGTGGGAACAGTGTTAACCCTTAACCACAGATGTACTATTTCAGCTACTTTGAGACATGAGGTCATAATGAACACTGTAGCAAAAAATATTCAATGTTTTCATTATTGGATCTAAAAAAAAATGATGTATAGAGCAATAAAGCAAAAATGCATTGATCTCTCTCAAATCCATGTTGTGCAAGTCACTTTTTGTTTCTCCATCCTTGAACTTCAATCTTTTGTCTCTATTTTTTTACATTAGTCCACTGAATGATGGCACTAATAATTTCGTTAGAAAATAATGATTTACAAATTTCTAGGGGAGTAAGGGAATTTCTGAGATTTCTAGCTGCAGGCCATAGTCCAGATAATTGCACGATAACATTGTGACTAGTGGTTCTGGATCTATTGTTTACAAAAGGTGCAGAAGACCATTTGAATTTGTTCTTACCATATAAATAATTACATAACATAGATTGTATCTGGTCATCAATCTCATTGGGAGCTTCATCATCGCTGATGTCACAATCAGTTTGTGGCAGCGGGTTCCTCATTGTCCATTACAAAATTTTCATCACAGTCTGATTCTACTTCCCTCAGATCACTCTCTGCTTCTCCATACCATTTTAGAACAGTTTCTTCGAAGTTTGGATTATGAAATCATACTCTTTTTGGCGGAAAACCTGGCCCCAACATTATAAAAAAATACATTAACAAAGATTTGTGCTCAAAATGATCAGAACTCACATTCAAATGCCACTCCAGGAAACACCAAATAATTGACAAAAAACCAATACTGCATACTCTTTTATTGATGGGAAAACAAAAGCTATTTGCAACTGGGATGGTCTATTTATAAAAATAAGACTGTACCAAACACTTTGGAAAACTGTTGCAGTCACTATGATCTCAGGTCTGTGGTTATCGGTTAACAATGTTGGGTTTTATAGGTAAGGTATGCATGAATTGTTCTTTATGCCACACTCATAATCTGATAAAATTATATTAAGCAGACTCTGACTAGACCTGTCTGTAAAAGAGCAACAAAGATAATTAGGAGACTGGAGGCTAAAACATATAAATAATGGATGCTGGAATTTGGTATATCTAGTTTAATGAAAAGAAGGACTAGCAGTGATATAATACCTCTGTTCCGATATTTAAGGGGTTGCCATAAAGAAGAGGGAGTCAACCTATTCTTCAAAGCACCTGAAGGCGGTACAAGAATCAATGAATGGAAACTAATCAAGGAGAGAAGCAACCTAGAACTAAGAAGAAATTTCCTGATAATGAGAAAAAGTAATCAGTGGAACAACTTGCCTGCAGAAGATGTGAATGCTCCAACACTGGAAGTTTTTAAGTAGAGGTTGGACAACATTTGTCTGAAATGGTATAGGAAGACCTCTGAGGTCCCTTCTAACTCTGTTACTGTATGGTTAAGTGAAAGAAAGCAACCTATGGAAGGCATTGGAGAAGGATCATTTGTAAAATTCAGTTGCATCACTGAAAAATTATGCCTTATTGGTAGGAGGGTCTACTTGTTCAAAACTCTAGGGCCCTCAACTATTGGGAAAAGATGGGAGTTGCCATAATAATGAATGATTCAGGATGGGAGAATAAATGGAACTTAACATTGGTAATGATGGAATATATACAGAATAAGAATGAGTTACAAAACATGAATGTTCTAATATTACTGTCTAGAAAAGCAATTTACAACCCAAAGACTCCATATACAATTTACCATTTACAATTTTC
Organism: Thamnophis sirtalis; assembly: GCF_051295495.1. Classification (NCBI taxonomy): domain Eukaryota; kingdom Metazoa; phylum Chordata; class Lepidosauria; order Squamata; family Natricidae; genus Thamnophis; species Thamnophis sirtalis. The sequence goes on along the minus strand of NW_028261386.1, from coordinate 55,778,812 downwards.
AATATACCATTATTGAATTAATTGTTGAACTATTGTTTGATCATCACCAAATGTTTTATTGCTTACTCCATTGTTGCTCATGTAGTCTTTTCTTTCATACATAAGCTTATTTTTGCAAATAAAGAATGCCTCTTACTTTCTATGATTAAATCACCAAATTTCAATGGCACAGATACTGACGTGCTTTCCTAACATTCCAATGAATCCATTCTTGAAAACTAATGCCTACTTTAAAAAAGAAAAACCTGATTCCCCACCTAATAGAAGAAACCCCCCCCCCAAAAAAATATATATCTTAGCCTCATCCTTCTGTATGTTCTCATTTTGCATCACCATCCATAGTGGTTCATTATCCTCTCTTAGGACTCAACAAAATATGATATGTGATCAAACAGTAATTAGATTACCCAGTAACATAATTAAAAGTCTTTTCCATAGTTGAAATTAGTAAGCTCTATTATCAATGGCAAAACATCAGGTCCAGTTGGAGGTGATTACTTCTAAAAAAATTAGAATATCAAGAAACAAGGTTAAACTTTTTTGTTTCAACTGTTGATTAAAGCAGACATGCCAATATTCAAGGTTTCTGGAGCTAATTAGATATGGTAGCCTTGATTGATTATGTGCCATCAAGTTGTTTTCAATTCCCAGAGGTCACAGTTTTCTATTACAGTTTGTCCCCAACATGGTCTTTCAGTTTTTCACCAATGCTTCTTCCCCAAGCCTCTATTCTAGTGAACAGTATCACCACCCTCCAAGTTCTAGATTTAATTTAAAATTATATTAAGTTTAAAGTGTGTGTCTGTGTGCGTGCTTTTGTGTGTGTTTATGTGTCTTCAAAGTCAATGTTGACTCCTTGTGGCTACCTAGGCAAGTCTCTATGGCAAAATTTCAGAAGTGGACTGCCATTGCCTATTTCCTAGGGTTGAGCGGAAGTGACTGGTCCAAAGCCACTGAACTTGCTTCATGCCTAAGGCAGGACTAGAAGTCACCTGATCTCCTGATTTCTAGCTTAGTGCCTTAGCCATTACATCAAACTGGCTTTCCAAGTGTAGGTGTGTGTGTCTGTGTCTGTCTGTCTGTCTGTCTCTGTGTGTGTCTGTCTGTCTCTGTCTCTCTCCCTGTGTGTGTGTGTATGTGTGTGTTCCATAGAATCTGGTAAACACCCATACAGGTGTGTGTGTTTCTAACAACACACCATTACTTTTGTTACTTTCAGAACTAAAGACTGAGAACAGCTCTATTTTACTCCCTGCACTACAGATTAACCATTTACAACTACAACTACAGTTACCTAGATAACAGAACAACTTCAACAACAGCATATACTAAACACTGTGGGAATGGATGAAAGCACCTTTGGGATAAACTTCACTTATTTTTCAACTTTCAGTAACCTTTGGGTTATATGCACATGGATCAGCAAAGTTTGCTTTTCCAGTTGCAGTGATATGTACATCAAATTATTAGTTATAACATATGGGTAAATACTGGAATTCGGGCCTTAGTTCATTGACTGTAAGACATCAACATGGTTGATGAAATAGATCTGAAATGCCTACATCTAACAAGATATGAACATCATGGTGAACAGAGAAGCTTTGGATGTTCTTCTAAGGACCAGTCATTCTCATTTTTTTTTGAAATTTCAAAAGTTTAAGCTTCACTCATATATTTTCTAAATATTAATTCCATTCCCCCCACCGCCCCGCCTGCATTAAAGCATTTAAAGCACTTCAAGGACCAAGATCTGCAAAAGCATTTTTAGAACTTTCTCTCTCTCTAGGTGATAGCATTCTAATCAGTGGCAGCTTCTTGACAACTGTGCTTGAGAGAGAAAAAAGTCAAATATGTATCCAGTCATTTAAAGGCAAATTTTATACAGTGAGAGTTATTGTAGCACCTCCTGGATATTTAATTTAGCCACGAAGTGAGTGAAATCAGTTGCATAAAGAATTGGATCAAAGGATAAAATTGCCAGCATTCTGTCATCTCCTATTATCTGCCTTGTTCTTCTCAGTATTATACCAGCTACTTGCTGTGCCTAGCTCTATCTTTTCTGCTGCAAAATTGTGTTTGTGTGTTCTTTCAACAATTTATTCTTATCTAAGTTTTAAATGAGATTCCCGTACTGCAAAACTTTAGGAATTGTGAGAGCTATGACAGAAATCTTTGTTGGCTGTTTCCCATTTTTTTTAAGAAAATGTATTGCTATTAAGAGTACATTACCTCTTCCCAAAAAAATCCAGTCATCCACTTAGATGGCAGCCAAGAGTTTTCTACCTTTCCTTGATGCCTTCAAGTGGCTACCTGGATTATTGCAGCTCAGATTTATATTTAGATTTATTTTATTTGTATGCCGCCCTTCTCCGGGAGGGACTCAGGGTGGCGAACAACTCAAAAGGGGAAAAGGGGAACATAGAACACAATACAAATAGTTAAAAATAACCAAGAATCACACAACCACACAGTTTGAGAGGGGAGGGGAACTCATCAACCCCAGGCCTGCCGGCAAAGCCAGGTTTTGACGGCTTTTCGGAAGGCCTGGAGAGATGTGAGGGTCCGAATCCCTGCGGGGAGTTCGTTCCAAAGGGCCAGAGCTGCCACAGAGAAGGCCCTCCCCCGGGTAGTAGCCAGGTGGCATTGGCTGGTAGACAGCACCCGGAGGAGGCCAACCCTGTGTGATCTAATGGGTCTTTGGGAGGTAATTGGCAGCAGGCGGTCTCTCAAGTACCCAGGTCCAATACCATGAAGGGCTTTATAAGTTACGACTAGCACTTTGAAGCGTATCCGGAGACTGATAGGTAGCCAGTGCAGCTTGGGGAGGATAGGTGTAATGTGGGTGTACCGAGGTGAACCCACAATCGCTCACGCGTCTGCGTTCTGGACAAGTTGAAGTCTCCAAATACTCTTCAAGGGCTGCCTCATGTAGAGCACATTGCAGTAGTCCAGTCTTGAGGTCACGAGGGCATGAGTGACTGCTGCGAGTGCCTCCCGGTTCAGGTAGGGACGCAACTGGTGCACCAGGCGAACCTGGGCAAATGCCCCCCTGGTCACAGCCGACAAATGGTGTTCTAAGGTCAGCTGTGGGTCTAGGAGGACTCCCAAGTTGTGAGCCCTGTCTGAGGGGCGTAAATTTTCAACCCCCAGCCTGAGTGATGGAATATTAACCAAATTCTTGGGAGGGAAACACAACAGCCACTCGGTCTTGTCTGGATTGAGCACAAGCTTGTTACCCCCCATCCAGACCCTGACAGCCTCCAGGCACTGGCACATCATGTCAACCGCTTCACTGAGTTGGCACGGGGCGGACAGATACAACTGTGCATCATCCGCATATTTATGGTATTTTATCCTGTGCCGTCGAATGATCTCACCAAGTGGCTTCATGTAGATATTAAACAGGAGGGGGGATAGGACCGAACCCTGAGGAACCCCATATTTCAGGGGCCTAGGAGTCGACCTCTCCCCCCCCAACCAACACCGACTGCGACCTGACCGAGAGGTAGGAGGAGAACCACTGAAAAACAGTGCCTCCCACCCCCACCTCTTGTAACCGTTGCAGAAGGATACCATGGTCGATGGTATCGAAGGCCGCTGAGAGGTCGAGAAGCAGTAGGATGGAGGAATGACCTCCATCCCTGGCTCGCCAGAGATCATCGGTCAGTGTGACCAAAGTGGTTTCCGTGCTGTAGCCAGGCCTGAATCCAGACTGAAAGGAGTCTAGATAATCGGCTTCATCCAAGGACTGCCGGAGTTGAGAGGCTACCACTTTCTCAACAACCTTCCCAATGAAGGGGAGGTTGGAGACTGGACGGTAGTTGTTCAAACTGTCTGGGTCCAGCGATGGCTTCTTCAGGAGGGGTCTCACCACCGCTATCTTCAATGCCGGTGGGAAGAAGTCCTCCCGAAGAGAGGCATTCACCATCGCCTGGATCCAGCTCCGCGTCACCTCCCTGCTGGTCGTGACCAGCCAGGAGGGGCATGGGTCCAGTACACACGTGGCAGCATTCACCGCTCCCATGGCCTTGTCCACTTCATCAGGAGCAACAGGTTGAAAGTCAGTCCAGAGATGTCATTCAAGACCTTCCTCCAGTACCTCGGCTAGCTCTGCGCAATTGGAGTCCAGGTCCATCTGAAGCTGAGCAACTTTGTCCACGAGGAACTGGACATATTCCTCTGCTCTACCTTGTAAGGGGTTCTCCTCAACCCTCATATTTAGGAGGGAGTGGGTCACCCTAAACAAGGCGGCAGGGCATGACTTGGCGGACGCTATCAGAGTGGCAATGTAGTTGTTCTTGGCTGTCCGTATTGCCTATAGATATGCTCCGATGCAGGTTTTTAATAGTGCTCGGTCTGACTCGGATTTACTGGCCCTCCAGCAGCGCTCTAGGTGTCTCTTTTGACGCTTCATCTCCCGGAGGCCCTCGGTAAACCAAGGGGCCCTCCTGGATCCACTGCTGTGGATCGGCCGTAAAGGTGCAATTCGGTGGAGAGCCTTAGATGCTACCGAGTTCTAAGTAGCAACTTAGGTCTCCACCGGACTGCGGGCGAGAGTATCAGGCATAACGCCAAGCGCCGTCTGGAAACTCTGGGGATCCATAAGATGCCTGGGGTGGAACCACCTAATCGGTTCCTCCTCCCTACAGCGGGGGATTGGTCTCCGAAAGTCGAGCCTCAATAGGAAGTGGTACGACCATGACAGGGGCAAGATCTCACTACCCCTCAGACCAAGATCACAACTCCACTGCTCTGAGAGAAATACGAGGTCGAGTGTGTGACCCTCTGAGTGAGTCGGACCTTGGATTACTTGGGTCAAGCCCATGGCTGTCATGGAAGCCATGAACCCCTGTGCTCCATCAGAGTGTTTGCCGAGTGAAGGCAAATTGAAGTCCCCCAGTATCATAAGTCTGGGGAACTCAACCGCCAGCTCGGCTACTGACTTGAGCAAGGGGAGGGCTGTTGTCACGCTGTTGGGAGGCAGGTACGTTAACAACAAGCCCACTTGACCCGCAAGGTCCATCTTCACCAGCAAGGACTCACACCCGACAAGCTCCGGAGCAGAGATCCTATGAGGAACTAAGGACTGTCAGATAACAATGGCCACTCCCCTGCCCCTTCCTGAGGTCGTGGTTGATGAAGCACCTGAAAACCCACTGGGCACATTTCTGTGAGGGGGACTCCTCCCTCCGGGCCCAGCCAGGTTTCAGTAATACATGGCAGGTCTGCTCCCTCATCTGTAATTAGGTCCTGGACGAGGGGAGCCTTGTGAACCACAGACCTGGCATTTAGCAACAGCAACCTGAGACCAGGCTCCTGACTACTCATGCCATCTGGCCTTGGAGTGGATCTCACAGGGCCGGAAGACGGGATCCCTCTGATAAAGGGAATCCTCCTTCCCTGGTAATGGCTTGCCCTGAAGTTCCCGCCATATCTGCCCCCCCCATTATGACCCTAATGTTCCGGCCCACTCCCGCATCTGTGGTCCCTCCACCCTCTCCCCTGGCCCATCGGGTTCATCGGCAGGCCCTTTGACACACACATCCAAGGGCTGGAACCAGGCCCGGGTCCCCCTGGCACTTCTGCCAGAGCACTCAGTGCAGGAGGGCCCGGCTAAACTCCCAGCCCACAAAACATCCCCATGCATCCCCATAATACAAGTTAAAACAGAAAACAGCAATATTATAATAAAAGTGGGAACATTCAGTCAGTCATAGTCATACCATACACTCCCCACACATTTAAAATTATAAAAATTAATAAAAAAATTACAGATATATAAAAATTATGAGTCTGCACAGTCCAGCCAGTTGTATAGCCCAAGGAGGCCGGAAAGTAATGTCCAAGCCTCCCAAAAATGAGTCTCCGAAAGTCCAAGGATAATAGCGGGGGCTGAAAGTAATAATCCAGCAATAATCCAGAGCGAAGCCAGGAATGTCTGAGAGACAAGCAGGCTGCAACGGCTCTGAAGGGCCAACCTCAGGAGATGGCAGCCAGCAACACCCCCTCCCATCGGGGACAAAGAACACCTGGGAGCCAGGGATAACCCCATGGTAAAGGGGGGGACCCCACTCCCAGCTGTACTGTGACACCACCCATGGAAGCAGCCCGTTGGTAGGCCATCAGGCTAGCAACCCCACCCCCACCCTCACCCTAACCCTAATCTTAACCTAACTATAACTTAAACTAACACCACCCTAAGATTCTAAACTAACCCTACCCTGTCCCTAGCCTGACCCTACAACAGCACAACAGCAGAGGAGGCGTCAGACAACCTGGGGGGGTCAGGTCCCCCCAAACAGTCACTGATAGCCACTTCCACGGCAGCCAGACGGTCTCAGCCTGATCTTCCAGGCTCCAGCAGGTGTCTTTGGCCCCAGTGGTCGGGAGGTCACCACCCGCCTCCCACCACAGGTGGCCCAACAAGGTTCGCAAGATGGTAATGGCCCACAAACTCCACAGCATACAAGACAGCGAAGCCGCAATATCTTCTAAAAAACACCGTCCTCAAGCGGCTAGGCTGCAGCGTTACCAAACGGCCACAACGTTCACAGGTGGCCTCAGTAGTTACAGTAGTTCTCAAACAGCTCAAGCGGCTAGGCTGCAGCATTCCCAGATGGCCACAGCATTCACAGGTGGCCTCGATGGTTACAGCAATCAGGGGAACCCCCTCCCGGCAGCTGGGGTACGATATTCTTTCAGGCGCTGCTCCCAGCAACCGCGGCGCTCCCAGCTGGTCTCAGAGTCACACAAGCAAATGGCAACTTCGGCGAGGTCTTCTAGTCAGCTGAGCCGTGCTAGCCTCCGCAATGCTGGCCTCGGTGTCTTCAGCATCCCTGGGCATGGCAGCTCCAAAGAGCAACGCCACCCCAAACACACCCCAAGCACTCCCAAGCACTCTCCCCACAAGAAGGCAGGCATATCTTCATTCTATCATATTCCTGTCATCCTCAGCTATTAGGAGACAGCATCTCCTAGCATTCATTAGCTATTATCAACTCCTACAGGTATCTTCTCTCTCCTCCACTTGCTGAGTTCTGACCTCCATAACCATTTTACCTATGGTACTAAAGGGACCAGACAACTGTCTTATGTGACAGCCTCTGCCCATAATGCTTGAGTGTTTCTGTTCTCTGCCTCTTTCTCTCTAGGTATACTGTCAATCCAGGGGTGGATTCTGGCAGGCACTACTGCTGGTTCGCTCATGTGCGTGCTGCACCTGCAGAAATGAAAAATAAGATGGCGCCTCTGATGGTGCTGACTGGGGACATGTCAGGCCTGGGTCACTGCTGGTACCAACAACCCAGGCTGCTGAAACACTACTAGTTCAGCCAAACTGGTATGAACCAGTAAGGAACCCACCACTGTGTCAATCCCTTCGACCATGCCACCTGAAGGCTGGCTAACTATTAATCTTCTTTTCCAAATAGACTGCTACAAGTTGGAGAATGGCCTCTCTCTTCCTCACTTTCAAACATGTATAGCAGATTAATACAGCAATCCATTTTAGCCAAATATAAATATAATCTGGGTGATTAACATAACATGTGGATAAAATAATATAATATCAAAGTAATAATAAGGGGACCTGGGGGATCAGTGGCTAAGACACTAAGCTTGTTGATCAGAAAGGTCAACAGTTTGGCGGTTCGAATCCCTAGTGCCACATAATGGAGTGAGCTCCTGTTACTTGTCCCAGCTTCTGCCAACTAGCAGTTCAAAAGCATGTAAAAATGCAAGTAGAAAAATAGGGACCACCTTTGGTGGGAAGGCAAAAGCATTCTGTGGGCCTTTGGCATTAGCCATGCTGGCCACATGGCCACGGAGAAGTCTTTGGACAGTACTGGCTCTTCGGCTTTGAAACAGAGATGAGCACAGCCCCCTAGAGTCAGGGACTCATATGTGTGAGGGGAACCTTTGCCTTTAATAAGGCATCACATATTTTAAAATAGACTCCTTGCAATGTCATTTTACAACACAGAATATCTTACATCTTACTAAGACACCCCTCCCCTCAAAAAACAAAACAAAGACAATGTCCCACCCCTTCCAAAAAAAGCATATGAAGTGCTTAAAGTGTTTTTGTAAGAAAACATTTACAGCAAGCTGAATTGACCTTGAGTGGTGAGGGTAAGAAGGCTCAGTCACCAATTGGTGACCTAGAAAACCAAATTGTGTTTGGTTTGTATTTACCACAAGTAATGTGGCTAGCATGGTGACCTAGTAGGTACTGTAGGGATAAACAACGGGGTCACTGTTATAGATTTATTTAAAATAGTCCAATGTCAAATACTAATTTCCACTTTTTCTGACTTTTTCTTTGTTTAGCTTTTATCATTCTTTGCCTTGGGCTAAAGGTTTATAAGCCTTAGTTCTGCTTATGCTTATGGCCTCACAACAAAGTATCAGAGTTTTGCTCGAGTACAGTATATACTATATTATTACCTGTGTGCATGTAAATAAAATGACATATCTTTAAAATGTTTTGGTTACTTTAGGTGAGGCAGGTTTTGGTAATAACACTAGCTAAAAAGTTGACAAGAGATTCTGAATTAAGGGGGTTTCCTTTTTATGGTAGGATCCAACTTACCTTTTTTATTTATAGTTGGTGGAAGGGTTTCTAGAAAATCTGTAAGGTCACAGGAATATGTCATCTTCTGCATGCTTGCCTGGAGATTCCAGAGTTTTCCTGGTCATGAAGTTCATCTGATAGAATAGCAATAGCACTTAGACTTATATACCGCTTCACAGTGCTTTACAGCACCTCTCAAAGCAGTTTACAGAAGCAGCAACCTCAACAATCTGGGTCCTCATTTTACCAACCTCAGAATGATGGAAGGCTGAATCAACCTTGAGCTGAACTGCTGACAGCCGTCAGTCAGCAGAAATACCCTGCAGTACTGCATTCTAACCAGTGTGCCATAGAGTAGGGTAGGGTAGGGTAGGGTAGGGTAGGGTAGGGTAGAATAGAATAGAATAGAATAGAATAGAATAGAATAGAGGAATATTGTGAAACCAAAAGTCAAAATTCTTGAGTTATGTATAATATTTTATCTATTATATTTAAATTTGTCTTTTCTCAAAGAGCCTAAGGCAACTTAGAAAAGAATCAACATTCATTTTATCCTCAATGAAATAGGTTTTTTTGGGAAGGAATAAAACAAACTTTGCCCATGGTTGAAGGTTTATTTTAACCTGCTCTTCCTAATCCCTAGTTAAAATATGCCTTAACACTGTGCCAGAATGCCTCTTAATAAAAGTATAAATGAAAGAACCTTAATGGATTCCCTCTCCTTTCTCCTTTCTCTCCCCAAAACAGAAAGGTTAATATTACTCACTAGAAGACAATAAAACAGGATGAATTTCTACTGATTCATACACCCATAAGCATCACCACTGCATTAACTTTAATAGTTTATTCTGGGGACTGAACAATTGGTCTCTCTTTTATTCCACTTTAAAATTAAGCCCAAGAAGTCAGATTTAAATCTACAGTAAGATGCAGCTTAAATATGTAAACAGCAAATTGGCAGCATCTTTATCTATGGTCTGCATATATGCATGTGTTCATGTATCTGTGTATATAAAAGGAAAGGGAGTCACTATAAAAATAAACACCACCTTTAGATGAATGTGTAATTTCTGATGTCCTTCAGGGTCAGCAAGGGTCTTGGAGAGGCCACTATCTCTTAACCTTTTCATTTCATTTCAGTTTATTAAGTTTGTATGCCGCCCTATTCCCAAGAAACTCAGGGCAGCTAACAATAAAAAGGGAGGGGATACAAAAATAAAATAAAAACAACAGCCAGGTCTTAACTGCTTTGTGGAAGGCCAGAAGGGTAGTAAGGGTCCGGATCTCCATGGGGAGATCGTTCCAGAGGGCCGGAGCAGCCACAGAGAAGAAGTAGAGTAGAGTAGAGTAGAGTAGAGTAGAGTAGAGTAGAGTAGAGTAGAGTAGAGTAGAGTAGAGTAGAGTAGAGTAGAGTAGAGTAGAGTAGAGTAGAGTACAGAAACCTCTGTAATTTATGTTTAAAATGAAAAGACAGTATATTTATCAGGCTTTTTTAGACATGTGCCTTAAATCACATTTAGACAGCTGCATAGTAAAATTAGTAGCTCTATTAACAACTCAGAAATACTTCTGGCAGGAAGGTCTTCTGTGGAATCTCCCCAGGATTCCCCAGCTCTAGGTGGTTGAGTGTTTGCTGCAAATGGTTAGAAGAAAGGATGGTGTTTGATTTTTTTAATGGTTTGTTTTCTCTTAATGGCTTTACATTGGGAAAGTGAATTGAATGGGAAAAACATGATTCACTGTCTTTCAGTTGCTATATTAAAACTGAGATCTGTATCCATTTTTTCTTAGGTGATTCCAATCAACAGTTTCAAAATTGCCCATTACAATTATTTTTGTTCTTCTCCTCCATTTAGAAAACTGCATTTTTTTTCATTCTTTGGAATTGTCCAGTTTGCTTTGTGTCTGTTTTCATGGAGACCTAGATAGTATGTATTTTTTTTGTATATAAAAATATTTAATCCTTCAAAATGTATAGCAAAAACATGAATAAGTGGACCTGAAAGGCAATTCTTGGCCTATAGAGTAGGGAATGTGAAGGCCTCTTTAGCAGAGAAAGAGAAAACGTATCTGATATCTGGGAAATCCTATTTTTAGGGGAATTTGCTTTTCTGTATATCACCTCTTTATTTATCATTCTAGTTGCTTAATGATGCACATATTGAGCATAAATCTGATTTATTTCTGCAGGAGCAATTTCAGAAAACAATAATGCGGAACTCTCGGCATTTATAAATATTTGGAGTAGAAATGAAATTATCCTTTTCTTTTACCTTGACATACTTCGTTATGTAATTTTAAGTTCAATACTATGGATAAATGGGCTAGGCTTTGACTCAGATGGGCATCTAACCTAAGTTAAAAGAGTATTCAAGAGTTCAACTCTTGAATTAAATTAAAAAGGTACCTTGGAAGATAGGCAGTGGCATGCCAATTTAAGATGATTAAGAAAAGTGTGTAGACATGTACAGAAAGTAATTTAAGGTCAAGTTAGATTCAAAGGAGGCCTTATCTTTACAATCTGTGGTGAGCAAACTAAAGCAAATAAACACTTTAATCTTTTCACCTTTATGGATGGTTATGGTACAAATTACAACAATGAACTTTACCCTTTTTCCTATTTATATTCCAGTTTCTGACATATTATTTCATCTGAATTTTAAAAATATGCTTTGCATTGAGATGGCATAATCAAATAGTACAAATCCTTTCAATTCTAAATCCTCCATTAAAAATACGCACACATTAAAAAAAAAAACACTATAAGATATTGGAGGTTCTTATCAAAACTGGGTAATATATCCTTTGCTTCCAGATATGTATTCTTATCAAAACAGATGAAATTTCCTTCTTTCCACCATGCCTTGTCTTACTCTGTAGCTCTTGGAGGACTTAAGTGATGGATGGGAGACATCCATTGCCTTACCCACCCCCACCCTATAAAACATACAATGATAGATGTAAAAGAAGAAACAATCTTGTCATTGATTCAATCTATTGCAACAGCAGCCCAGGGTTATTGCTCAATGAGAACTATTCACCAGAAATGACACTATATCAAGACATCACATGATGTCCTTGGCTATTTTTGATGAACAACAACAAAAATGTTACCGTAAATGGGCAAAGCAAAATAAATGTGAAAACATCAATGTTATACTTTGGCTAAAGGATGCCCTAGAACTGTCACTGATGGGAAGTAGAAATAGAGTTTAGTAATGATCAGTAAGAAGAGCATCATTTTTAAACAAAAGCCATCTCATTTGAAGTGTCTGGAGATACAAAGAAACAGCTTTGACAGAATTGCATAAGGTCAAGGAATATTTTCTTCACATTTTCTCTTGTGTTTTCTGCTTAGTTTCTACACATTAGATCTGGGCAACGTATGGTCCTTCAGATGCTCACAAAATAATTTTGGCAACATTTGTGGCTAGCATCTTCACAGACAATCATTGACCAATTTATTCTTTGTGTTGAGTTCTGGCAGCTTAGATTGAGAAAATGAGTCTTCACTGTGTCCTTGTCCAAGCAAATTTCAGATTTGCCCATTTTTGAGAACGGATTCCTTGTTGGTCCTGCTTTGGGGCAGAGTCTTGGAGTGGAACATGGCTGCCGAGTTTTCGCTCCGGCGTCTACACGGGAAAAATAGCTAAAAGAAGGAGACTTCGCCCCCAGAAATCGTGCTGGAGAGAGATCAGGGCACGGGCGATTTCTCGGAGGGTCTGGTGCTGGCAGCAGATTGGAGAGACTTTGCTCTCCAGGGCTGCCTTTACGAAAAAACGCCGGCGCCGCTCGGAGGCGCCCGGAAGACGCCGCGGCCCAGCTGATTTGGACGCCGCGGCCCAGCTGATTGGAAAGGCATTGAAAACACCGCCCGGGCGCCGCTTGGAGGCTGGAGAGAAGATCAGGGCACGAACGATTGTCGGAGGCTTGCGGGCAGCGGACAGGAGAGATTTTGCTCTCCGAGGCTGCCTTTTGCCTTTGCGAAGAGCGCCGACGCCAAACGCCGTTCGGGGGTGCCCGGAAGACGCCGCGGCCCAGCTGAGTTGGAGAGGCGTTTAAAAACACTGCCCGGGGGCCGCTTGGAAGGCGTCGCGACCCACCTCGGCTAGAGACGCTGGGTAACTTCTGTTTGGAGTACTGTTTGGGGTTCGTTGTGACCCGGCTGACTTGAGAGAGCCTTGACTCTCCTCCTCTTGCTGGCTGAGAGAATCCCCCCCCCTCTTTGTTACTCTTTGCCTCGTCTGTGCTTTTGGTTGCTGTGGATTGTATGGGAGAATGGGAGGCGGTCTTTATCTGCCGCTATTGCAACCCCATTCTTCTCCCCTCGGCTTGGCCTCCCCTGTCGGGTCATTCGCCCCTCCATCGGGCTGTTGCCATCGCAGGGTCTTCTGCTGGCTGAGATTAGACTCCTCTTGGAATGCGGCCTTTGGACTTTTTGGACTATATTTTCATCTGTCCCTTTATCTGCATTTTCATCTGCCAAGGCCAATGTGGTCTGATGCCGCCTTGGACCTGCTACCACAGATAGCATCACTACTGGACGAGTGGGGGTACCTACAATATATAGAAGGCCCTCTCTATTCCTATTCCTTAACCATCTTGGACTCTTTTGGACCTTCCCAGAACTATTCGCACTTTAAATTAATTAACTTTTTGCGCAACCCATAATTTCTTTCTTTTCTTTCATCTTTTTCTTCTTTCTTTGTATGGGTTATGCATGAGGTATGCTTGAGATGAATGAATGTCCCACTTTTTATGATTATATTGTTGTAATTTTGTGTTTTTAACTTTTTACGTGGGGATTGTTTGGGAGACTGTATGAGTATGCGTGATTCGGAGGACCTGCCGGGAGTTGCGGGGGCCACGGGGGTGGGTGAGGGGACCAGAGACACGGGAGAGGGTCGGGGTATTGCGGTCGTAACAGGGAGAGGCAGATACGGCGGGGACTTTAGGGCAGGCCATTACCGGGGAAGGAGGGTTCGCTACATTACAGAGATCCCTCCTTCCGGCCCTACGAGTCCCACTCCAAGACCAGATGGCGCAAGTAGTCAGGACCCTGGTCTCAGGCTGTTGTCGCTAAATGCCAGGTCTGTCGTACATAAAGCTCCTCTCGTCCGGGACTTAATTGAAGACGAGAGGGCAGACCTGGCATGTATTACTGAGACCTGGCTGGGCCCAGAGGGAGGAGTCCCCCTTGTAGAGCTGTGCCCAGAAGGATTTCAGGTGCTGCATCAGCCGAGGGCTCAGGGAAGGGGTGGGGGTGTGGCCGCTGTTATCCGGGAGTCGTTAGTTCCTCGTAGGGTCCCTGCTCCGGAGATTGTCGGGTGTGAGTCTTTGCTGTTAAAGTTGGACCTCAAGGGTCAAGTGGGTCTGCTGCTAACGTACCTGCCTCCCAACAGCGTTGCAGCAGCCGTCCCCTCGCTCCTCGAGTCGGTAGCCGAGCTGGCAATTGAGTTCCCTAGGTTGATGGTCCTGGGGGACTTTAATTTGCCGTCGCTCGGTGAAAACTCTGATGGGGCGCAGGAGTTCATGGCTTCCATGACAGCCATGGGCTTGACCCAAGTAATTCGAGGCCCAACCCATTCAGCGGGACACATGCTTGACCTCGTATTTCTCTCGGAGCAGTGGATGTGTGATCTTGGTCTGAGGGGGAGTGACATCATACCCCTGTCGTGGTCAGACCATTGCCTACTGAGGCTCGACTTCCGGAGGCCAAACCCCCACTGTAGGGAGGAGGAACCGACCAGGTGGTTCCGCCCCAGGCGTCTTATGGAACCTTCAAGGTTCCAGACAGAGCTTGGGGTTATTCCTGACACTTTCGCCCACAGTCCGGTGGAGACTCTGGCCGCTGCGTGGCACTCGGCAGCGTCGGAGGCCCTCGACCGGATTGCGCCACTGCGGCTCCTCCGAGGCGGCGGATCCCGGAGACCCCCTTGGTTTACCGAGGAACTCCGGGAGATGAAGCGCCGGAGGAGATGCCTAGAGCACCGTTGGAGGTCCGATAAGTCCGAATCGAACCGAGCAATGGTAACCACCTGCACCAGGGAGTACACCAGGGCACTTAGGGCAGCAAAAAGATCGCACATAGCCACCCTGATAGCATCCGCTGAGTCCCGTCCAGCCGCCCTGTTCAGGATAACCCGCTCCCTATTGAACAAAAGGGAGGCGGGGGAACCCTTGCAGGGCAGAGCTGAAGAGTATGCCCAATTCTTAGCGGACAAAATTGCTCGGTTTCGGTCGGACTTGGACTCCACCCCTGCAGTTCCAGCCGAGGCGCAGAGGGATCAAGTAGAACAACACTGGGTTGAGTTTCAGGACGTTACCCCCGGGGATGTGGACAAGGCCATGAGAGCTGTAAGTACCTCCACCTGTGTTCTGGATCTGTGTCCTTCATGGCTGGTTACTAACTGCAGTGAGGTGACACGAGGCTGGATCCAGGCGGTTGTAACCGCCTCCCTTCGGGAGGGGAACTTCCCCGCCGCATTGAAAGCGGCGGTGGTGAGACCCCTCCTGAAGAAACCAACCTTGGATCCAGCTGTTCTCAACAGCTATCGTCCTGTCTCCAACCTTCCCTTCCTGGGGAAGGTTGTTGAGAAGGTGGTGGCCTTCCAGCTCCAGCGGTCCTTGGAGGAAGCAAACTACCTAGACCCCTTCCAGTCGGGCTTCAGGCCCGGTTACAGCACAGAAACCGCTTTGGTCGCATTGGTGGATGATCTTTGGAGAGCCAGAGATGAAGGACACTCCTCCATCCTGGTCCTCCTTGACCTCTCGGCGGCTTTCGATACCATCGACCATGGTATCCTTCTGCGACGACTGCGGGAGGTGGGAGTGGGAGGCACCGTGTTACGGTGGTTCTCCTCCTACCTCTCGGACAGGTCGCAGTCGGTGTTAGTGGGAGGGCAGAGATCGTCCCCAAGGCCCCTAAACTATGGGGTGCCGCAGGGTTCGGTCTTGTCCCCCCTACTATTTAACATCTACATGAAACCGCTGGGAGAGATCATCCGTAGGCACGGGATTAGATACCATCAATACACGGACGATACTCAATTGTATCTGTCCGCCCCGTGCCAAATCAATGAAGCGGTTGACGTGATGTGCCGGGGTCTTGAGGCCGTCATGGACTGGATGAGGGTTAACAAGCTTGTGCTCAACCCAGAAAAGACCGAGTGGCTGTTGTGTTTTCCTCCCAAAGATTTGGCCAATATTCCAACACTCAGGCTGGGGGGTCAAATTTTACACCCCTCAGAGAGGGTCCGCAACTTGGGAGTCCTCCTGGACCCACAGCTGTCATTCGACCACCATTTAACGGCTGTGACCAGGGGGGCATTCGCCCAGGTACGCCTGGTGCGCCAGTTGCGACCCTACCTGAATCGGGAGGCTCTCACAACAGTCACTCGGGCCCTTGTGACCTCTAGGCTGGAATACTGCAATGTGCTCTACATGGGGCTGCCCTTGAGGAGCATCCGGCGACTTCAGCTAGTGCAGAACGCAGCCGCGCGAGTGATTGCGGGTGCACCTCGATTCACCCGCATTACACCTATCCTCCGTGAGCTGCGCTGGCTACCTGTCGATCTCCGGATGCGCTTCAAGGTGCTACTAATCACCCATAAAGCCCTACATGGCAGTGGATCTGGATACTTGAGAGACCGCCTTCTGCCAATTACCTCCCTACGACCTATAAGATCACACAGACTAGGCCTCCTCCGCATCCCATCGGCCAGCCAGTGTCGGCTGGCAACTACAAGGAGGAGGGCCTTCTCAGCAGTAGCCCCGACCCTTTGGAACGAGCTCCCCGTGGAGATTCGTACCCTCTCCACCGTCCCAGCCTTCCACACAGCCCTGAAGAACTGGCTCGCCCGTCAGGCCTGGGGATAAGGATTCCTACCCCGCCCGAATGATGAATGCATGTTGTTTGCTATTTTATTATATGTTGTAATCTTAACGTTGTATTTTCCCCTCCCTGGTTTTTTTGTGAGCCGCCCTGAGTCCCCTTAGGGAAAAGGGCGGCCTATAAATGTTAATAAAACCTAAAACCTAAACCTAAACCTGGTGCATATTGTACTGAAGGAAAAGATGGTGTGATATAGTACCATACTTAAGGTGTTGGGCTAAGCTTAGGAGATTTAGAATCAGGTCCGCCCTTAGCTGTTGAAGCTCACTTGGCTGGATTTGGGTAATGCATTCCTAACAGTGTTCACAGAAATTTCCTGTCTTCATTAACCTGGTGAAGTTAGTATCACACTGCAATCCTTTTCCTCATCAGAACATACAAAGGACACCACAGCATAAGTACAAAAAAAGCAGGGCATGTATTGCAATGCTGCTTCCATTAATCTGCCTCCCTGGACAATTCAAAATACTGCTGATCACTCTTCTCAGCCATCTTGATAGGGATGCTATTGTGAGAAAAATGGATAGGTACTATTGTGCATGCTGGAAAGAAGACAGGATATAAATCTGAGAAATATTTGCATATATTAATAAACTCTAACACAAATATGTGTGAATTTTATTTGGTTTTTTTTTTTTAGTCAGATAAGGATTGGCAACTGGGAGTACACAAGCATTATAATACCCCCGGATGGTTATTTAATGCTTAGCAACAACATTTATGTAACAACACCTTTAGTTTTCTTCTTAAATAATACTCTAAATCGCCTCTGAAATCTCATGAGAGTTCCATTAAACATGCCAAAATGCTGAAAGTTTTGGCCATCTGGTGATACTTTGACTTTTAATGTAACAGCTTTATATTATTTAATGCACCACCATTCAGTGGTGGGTTTCCTTTTTTTATTTTTACAACCACTTCGCTCATGAGTGTGCTTGCACATGAGCAGAAATGTACAGGCAGGTGGGCAGAGCCTCCCACTGTTCTCACAATGGTTCACTCGATCCAGGCAGAACTGGCAGAACCTACCTCTGCCACCATTGAATGAAATTTCACTGCAACGCTCAAAAAGCTACTGGTCCCTATAATAAGAACTGAAAATTCAAAAACTTTCCACTCCAAATTAAATTAATATGGAATTGTGCAAAGTATTACAATATACTCTTGGATTCTGTTTTTACCCATCTCTTCCTCACAATTAAGAGGGGAGCGGGTACTGCTTGACCAAAATTTGCTGGGCTGCTATTATTCAGGGCATTTCATGAGGAAGCTGACTTCACTTCCTCTGTTGCTCAGCAACCAAAGATACCATTATTTGTTGTTGGGTGGAAGGGTCACTATCCATCTGGCTTCTTTTGGGAAGGAGTCTGGGTCCCAGAGCATGAGACTGGATTCAGAGAAGTAATTTGAAAATGTTGTTAATGGTGATAAAATTATCTTAATTATTTAAGACCATAGCTGGGTCACTTATCAGCAGCAGGAAGTTACACATTGTATGAAGACATATTCTGATTTAGTATTCTAACTTTACAGACCATTAATTGCTACATATTCTTTTTTCTCATTATATATTTTCTCTGAGGAAAAAAAGGAGACAAATCTAAGTAACAATTAGTCCACACAGTATTGCTTTACAGTCTCCATCACTAAATAAGATCTCTTTAAAAACTTGCTACATAAGAGGCCATTAAGAGCCTCTCCACCAAAGTGTCTGTGCATTTTCAGTGTTTTGTTAAACTGCGATAGACTGAAAAAGATTGAACGCCTCTTTATCTCTCTCTCTCTCACCCCCTCCATCTCCTCCCATGTGGCTACACCATTGGCTTCCACTTTAGTTAATAGTGTTGTTAAAAAATGACAGAATTGTGGTGAACTTTAATGATGCACTTGTACAAAATGTGGGCTATACTTTTAGCTTGTTCCAATAAGTCATAGTTAAATTATTCATAGTTTGAAGTTGGGGTACAATGCTAGACTAAAGTGAATGTAACTGGAAATATCTGCAATCTCTTCTTCATAGCCACACAGCAAGAGCTAAAGCTTATCTAGGCTCATTTCCTAGCACCACAACTGCTTTGTTTGGTGGTGTGTTTATTATTCTTATTTGCAAATAAACCCCTTTAGGGTGTTTTTTATTTTCCTAAAAATATCTATAAAATAAGAGAAAGGAACAAGTCTTCTACCCCACCCCCTTCAACTACCCAAAGTTAAAGACTGCTTAAAAACAAAAGTTTGTTAATTTCTTAAGATGAATTGAACAAACTTGTCCCTAGGCAATTAATGCCATCTAATTCTGTTGAAGTCCCAGGAACAAATCAAATAGGTAATCAGATTAGGACTTGATTCAAACCAAATTGTTCCATTTTGCAAATCACAACATAGAACAAAGCCATTGCAGTTGATATAACCTTCTATTCTTCACATATTGGAAATGACTTTTTAATTCCACCACATAGGAAAAGGATAGGATAAAATAATAATAATAATAATAATAATAATAATAATAATAATAATAATAATAATAATAATAATAATAATACAAGAATACAGAAAAGATGTGATAAAATCAAGAATGGAGAGTTGGCAGAACAAAGCACTGCATGGCCAATTTCTGGAAAAAATAAAAGATAAAGTGGACAGTGAACAAACTTGGTTATGGTTAACAACAGGTACATTAAAGAAAGAAACAGAGTCACTAATCCTGGCTGCGCAAGAACAAGCTATCCACACAAATGCCATTAAGGCCAAAATCGAAAAATCCTCTGATGATGCCAAATGCAGACTTTGCAAAGAAGCTGATGAAACTGTTGATCACATACTCAGCTGCTGTAAAAAAATCGCGCAGACTGATTATAAATTGCGGCACAATTCAGTAGCACAAATGATCCATTGGAATTTGTGCAAAAATTATAATATCAAAACAGCAAAAAACTGGTGGGAACATCAGCCTGAAAAAGTCACCGAAAATCAGATGGTCAAGATCTTGTGGGATTTCCGTATACAAACCGACAAAATACTGGCGCATAATACACCAGACATCACACTGGTTGAGAAAAATAAGGTCACAATCATAGACATCGCAATACCAGGTGATAGCAGGGTCGCCGAGAAGGAACATGAAAAAATCGCGAAATACCAGGATTTAAAAATCGAAATTCAACGACTATGGCACAAACCAGCAGTGGTAATTCCAGTGGTAATTGGCACACTGGGTGCTATTCCAAAAGCACTGGAATTACATTTAAAACAGTTAAAAATTGACAAAATCACCATCAGTCAAATGCAAAAAGCCGCACTGCTTGGATCTGCACGCATATTACGAAAATACGTTATGACGTCCTAGGCCCCTGGGTGGGGCCCGACTAGTAACCAATGCCAAATCCGGCGAAACAACTGGCCGCTGTGATACAATTGTGTAATAATAATAATAATAATAATAATAATAATAATAATAATAATAATAATAATAATAATAATCATGATGATCATGATGATCATGATGATAAGTGAATGACTTTGGAATAGTTCTGCATGGCTTCTTTAAATGAAAGACACACATTGATCTGTTTCTGAAGAAATAGATATGGCCAGTGTAGAATGTATTTATTTGTTTATCAAAAAAAATCACCTTGATCTTCAAGGATTCTGGGAAGTGTATAAGTAAATGAGAGTTAAAAAAAAGTCCAATACATAACCCAGATTAGCTGCTCTGATCAAACAGTTGGGGCCCAAACCAGTGGTGGGATTCAAATTTTTTTACTACCAGTTCTTTGTGCATGGCTTGGTGGGCATGGCAGGGGAAGGATACTATAAAATCTCCATTCCCTCCCCACTCCAGGGGAAGGTTACTGCAAAATCCCTATTACCTCCCGATCAGCTGGGACTTGGGAGGCAGAGAGTAAATGGGGCGGGGCCAGTCAGAAGTGGTATTTACCAGTTCTGCGAACTATTCAAATTTCCCCTACTGGTTCTCGAGAACTGGTCAGAACCTGCTGAATACCACCTCTGGCCAAAACCCTGCTGAAATAGCACAGATTTAACTAATTTCCAAAATATCAACAAATGGGGATTTGTTGGATTTACCACTAAGGAGAGAATATTCCACAGTCAGAGATATGACGGAAAACACCTGTTGTCTTATTCACACATTAGGCACATTGAGAGGAGAGTCTCAACAGGCCTTCTCTAGTTGATCAAGCTAGCTGGGTGGATTCAGTTCTTACCTCAGCTCTAAAACAAGCTAAAGTGGAACCAAAACTACTAAACCAATTTTAGGCTAAAGGCCACCTTGGCCTTGAATTACTTTTTTGAAACTTATATTCCAAAACCTGTGGGGTCTAGATAAGTAGTGGGTGAGTGAAAGGAGAATTTTAATTTATTGGATTAAAAAGTTCTGTTGCATTTTCCTCCCTCTGCCACTGCCCAAGGACAGCCACAAGGTGTACAAAGTCTGTTATGCTTTGTCAGCTATTCAGTTGGAAGGAAGCCAGGTGATTACAGAGGCTTGAAACAAAGCTCATAAAGGCAGAAGATCAGAAATGGAAGCAGAAAAGTCCATATTAGTAAAGTTTTCTTCTATTCAAAGCCAACAGTGGGGAAAGTCTCTTTACCATGCATAATCCCATACTATGCATCCAATAAAAGATTTATGACATTGAATATATCTTTAACAAGTTAACTGAACATCCAAAATGCATGAGAAACATACCTGTTATTTGGAAAGGGGGGAGAGAGGGAGAGGGGGAGGGAGGGGGGAGGGGGGGAGGGAGGGAGGGAGGGAGGGAGAGAGAGAGAGAGAGAGAGAGAGAGAGAGAGAGAGAGAGAGAGAGAGAGAGAGAGAGAGAGAGAGAGAGAGAGGACTGCCACTAAAGTTGAATAGATCAAATGTATAGAAACAAATACGGTGACCTTGCTTTGGAATTTGTGGTGCCTTATTCAGATTTGCTCTATAATCTGGATAATGTGCTTTTCAAAGGGAGTCATCAGGGCAAATCTGAATAGCAGGAAATGGGACCTGCTATTCTTGAAGATTCAGTCAATTTAAAAGAGAAAGCCATTCATCTATTCCAATCCCTCCCTGGATCTTTCTTTTGTTTGTTTGAAACAGGTAAACAAATAAAGCAAAAAGAATGGAAGACAAACAGAACTAATAGAGGTTTTCTCAGTGTTACCTTGTGCTTTATTAGTAGATTTTACTATGAGGTAAGAATCAAAGTAGATGTTATTTCTAATACATAGCATAGAATCCTTTCTTATTTTTAAAAAGAAAAAAACATAACAACTCTGTAAACCAATCCAGCAGATTTGTTTCCAATGTGATCTTTAACCTCAGCCATGCATCAATGCTCCTTTATAATTATTTTTCATTCTGTTCCAGAGTAACTGGCAGAACACTTTACAAATAGGTTATTGCTATTAGTGGCTTTTAATCAGGCCTCCATGAACCACTTAATACAAACTGCAGTTATGTATGCTATTTCCAGCTGCTATGATTCTAAAGTTATGGTGTGATTTGTTTTACTGTAGGCTGTAATTTTTAATCTTTCTCTAATATGGGTTTATCTTTGATTTTGATGGGAGCCCTTTTTAGCACCTTCACATCCTTGAAGGTGATGTAAAAAGTTTGAAATAAATCAGTGAGCAGAGCTGAGATCACACCTTCACTTGGAAACCCTACAGAAGTGTTTCTCAACTTCAGCAACTTTAAGATGTGTAGACATGACTGACTGGGGAACTTGGGAAACTGAAGTCCATTCATCTAGCTATGGTTGAGAAACACTGTCCTATGTGAGCAGCTGATTGACAAAGGAATGCTCAACTTTAATATAGAGGACATGTTAAAGTCACTCCATTATTCAAATGAGGGAGAGAAGTTTTAAATTTAAGAAAATCTAGATTGTGTGTGTGCGTGTGTGTGTGTGTTTGTTTGTGTGCCTATCTCAATCCATCAATCCATTCATTCTGCCTTTTCCTTTTAGAGTAACAAGTATTATACAAAGCACAGAAAAGAAGTATGAGGGAACAAACTAAAGAAACTAAAGAGATAGAAAAAGGAAATATTGCTGAAGCTAGTTATACCAACACCATTCACTATATGCCTTTCCATTTTTACCCTCCTTGCAAATCATCCATCAGGTTAATGCACAGCTTCATATAAACTGACTTTTTCTTCTGAGATGAGTTACTCACCTTTTTTTAAGAAGCTCATCAACTCCATCCAACTATGCTTTATCAGTTTTCCCCTTCCTCTTGACACATTCACTCGATCTTGGTATATTTACTTTGAGATTTGATTCTCTTTCATTTCCTCTTTGAGATCAAATCAACATATTTCTTTCATAGAGGTCATTCATTTTGTATTCAACTCGTATTCATTCTTGTCTCAATCTCTTGTTTTACTATGCATATTTTTAAGAACTCCACTCCCAATGTATTAAACTTATTTTTCTCTGATGTACTGAATTCTTAGTTTCAAATAACAAAGTGGGCATATGCATGTTTTTATCCACACCTATTTTTCTTCTTTTCACAAGTATTAATTCCTGGAAATAAGCCACATTCTACCCCTTCAATCAGCATTTGCACCTCGCAAGATGTTTACCCATCTTTAATAAACATTCTACCAAATGTTATACAAATCCATTACTTGCTCTCATTTTTTACCATTTATGTATAATCATTCAGTCCATTGTAGTTGTCAGATGCATCTAGCTTTTTAATACATTAATTTTCAAATCTATACTCATTGTAATATTATACCTAAAAATTGCTGCAAATCATGTGAATTTTCAGCCCACAATATGAATGCAAGTTCTGTGTATAAAAATACACATTTGTTCCTGTTTCTCAACCAACATCCTTACAAGTATTCCTCATCCATTTATCCCCAAATATATTCAGAAACCAGTGGAACATCACAATCCTTTCTTACATTCTTGATCAATGTTGAATCATTTACTAAGCATTCAGCTTATTCTCTCATTTGCTTATTTCCACCAGGAAGTAAAGAACAAAGAAAATACAACTGTGGTTCGTTGCTGTGGTGATAGAATCCTGCACACTAGGAAAAGGGACTATGTCAATGAGAGGTACAGTTTATGAGCCTCCCTTTATTCTTCAGTCTGAGGGATCCTTGGTGCTCTTTGAGGTTGCTTGTTTTCTTGCAGTCATGTCATTACTCTAACTAGAGCACTGATGGGTAATGAAATGTCTGCAAGAAAACAAGCAAGCTCAGAGAGCACCAAGGACCCATAATTTCAATTTTGAGCTCCAAATATTCTCCTTTATTGATTCTTCAGTCTGAATGGTATTTGACATTCCCTGTTTTTTCAAGGTCATGGCATTTTGAAGAACAGCTTTTTCTAATGAATCATAGTCCCCAAAAATTCTGAGGATATCCATTTAATACAAGTTGAGTTGAGTCAAGCAAGCATAGGAATGGGCAAATCCAATCTCCAAAGGTCATTGAACCATGTCTCCCCTCTCCTATTATTCATCCTAGTCAACTCACTGGGACGTTTTCTCTGCTCTCCTCAGATTCAATACAAATTGCCCTACTCAGTCAGAAGAAGAATGATACAGAGCTCCATGTCAGTAATAAGCTGTTATAAAAGGCCATTAAGTAACATCTGTAGCAATTAAGCTATGCAAAAGTCTCAAGATAAATGGTCATTTATATGGCCAAAGGACATTCTTACAACCAAACATTCAGTACACGACTGGAGTAGGTAATGTCTGTTTTCCTTTATACATTCTCTGTCCTTTAAAAAAAAAACATTAAACAACCTCAATGTCACCCAAGTGGATGGGCTGACATTTTGGACACATTTGTAGAGATTTTAAACTGATGATAGGTTCAGGGCATTGATTTCAAGGCTATTTAATCCTGTGTTCCATGGGAAAAATCAACCTGATTTGAGAAGAAAAGTGTGGCTGTAATAGTTATTTAAACAGGGAACCTATTTCTTGTTGTAATTCCTTAAAGCATACCACTCCTCAATTAAAAAAAACCCAAAGGTTTTGAATGTATCTCTTCTATATTCTTGGGAACGTCTGGGTATTTATGGCTCTTGAACATTGCTATAGATGTTCTATCACAAATATACAAGCATCTAGAAGAGGGGTGTCAAACTCACATTGTTATGGCAGTGTCACATAACATATCGGGACTTTTCCCCCTTTTGGTAAACCAAACATGGGTATGGCCAGAACGTGATGCATTTGGCCTACAAATGGGAGTTTGGCAGCCCTGATCTAGATTATCAGCTTAAAATATTGATAGGTAGGTAGATAGATAAGTAGGTAGATGATAGATGATAGATAGAAAAATAGAGCTAAATAGATACATGCATACACATATACATATGCCACATTTGTTGGACTATAAGACACACTTTATCCCTCCCACCAAAGTGGGTAGAAATATTTGTGCATCTTATAGAGCAAATGTTGCAGAAGCCTTGCCACCTACCAGCTATCACCCTTCAGCCTCTTCCTCCCATCAATTTGCCTCCTTGAAGCAAACAGCAAACAGCCTGGTCAGCTTCAGCACAGCCTGATTTAGCATGAGCTTGATCGGCCTTCCAGAATACTAATTATCAGCTGTTCCAGGCTGCGGGGATTGCGGCCACCATCGCCTCTTCAGCCTCCGTGCATCCCCCTTTTGCACCCATTCCAGGTGGTGGGGATTGCTGCTACCAATGATTGCTGCTGATTGCCGCCACCATTTGTCTGTGATAGGTGGCAGCAACAATCCCTGCCGCCTGGAACTGGCCAAAAATGGCATGAATAGAGACCAAAAATGGGGCACATGGAGGAGGAGGAGGCAGCAATGGATGGTGATAGTGGCGATGGGTAGCAATGATCCCTGAAGCCTGCAACCACTGATTGTCAGTATTCCAGGAGGCTGATCCAACTGCCAATCACCTGCTCATGCTAAATCAGGCTGTGTTGAAGCTAACCAGGGTGTTTGCTGTAAGGAAACAAATTGCTGGGAGGCAGAGGCAGATTTTTCCCCTTGTTTTCCTCCCCAAAAGCTAGGTGGGTCTTATAGTCTGGAGAATCTTTTAGTCTGAAAAATACATGAGAAGTGACTTTTGATAACCATGTTCTTCCTTAATGTCTCTTTTAAATTTCTTTGTTAGTGGCAATCACTATGTTTTTCAGCAATAATTCCATTATTTATCTAGTTGCTCAGTTTCCTTCTGATTGAGTTGAAGCCACTACCATTCAGCACTGTGTTTTCTGACTGAGAGTAGCATCTGATTTTTTAAAACTGAAAATGTTATGGAATGGGTGACCTTCAGTCTGCAGACAGTTCTTTACCCATAAACAACAAGCCAGCCATACTTATCTCTTCTAGGTAATGCTAGGTAATATGCTGTTTTAAATAAAATCCAAATTATTTACACCTGATTGGGCCACATTTCCTAGAACTGGCTACCACTGTGCTTAAAGATTTGTCTCAAAGCATATCCACTGCACATAGATTTAATGGCTGGATTCATGTATTTGTTTATTTAAGTTTTATTTTATTAGTTTTAAGGGCTCCCTGAGTCCAAATAAACTTTTAAAGGCCTCCTGGTTGTGAAGCAACTCTGGGTAGCTCACATTTAAAAGGGAAAAAACCAATTAAAGGATCATAAGACCCCACCACAACATCTTAAAGCTATGGTTGCACTAAGTAAGCCACTGAGGCTTGAAGCATACATGACAATAAAGAAAACAGCAGAGCTTCCTAATCTCCTGACCCAAATGCTCATGGGGAAAAGGCTTGTTTTAGCTTTTTGTGAAAGGTTAATAGGCTTAGGGTCATCTAGATCTCTGGGAGATGCTGTTCATAAGGCAAATGCTGCCAACGAGAAAGCACATAGTCTACAGTATAGAAACCACAATATCTAAGCTTGCATAGGTAAAGGTAAAGGTTCCCCTTGCACATATGTGCTAGTTGTTCCCAACCCTAGGGCGCGGTGTTCATCTCGGTTTCAAAGCCAAAGAGCCAGCACTGTCTGAAGATGTCTCAGTGGTTATGTGGCTGGCATGACTAAATGCTGAAGGCACACGGAATGCTGTTACCTTCCCACCAAAGGTGGTCTCTATTTTTCTACTTACATTTTTACGTCCTTTGGAACTGCTAGTTTGGCAGAAGCTGGAACAAGTAATGGGAGCTTACTCCGTTACGCGGCACTAGGGATTCAAACCACTGAACTGCCGACCTTTCTGATCAACAAGCTCAGCATCATAGCCACTGAGCCACTGTGTCCTTTGCATATATTATCACAAAATAGTTTATTCCACATAAACAATAGTGTTCAAGTTTCCTGCCCTTCATAGCTAACTTTCACACAAATGAATCCATTAAGTGAATATTTGACTAGGTTGCATTAAGATGTGAACTCAGCTCTTATGGTTTGTGATACATTATGGTCATACAAACCAGTTTATGCCTTTGTGCTAAGACTATAGCTTAGCATGATATATGAACTCAGCAAAACAATGTATATCACCCAGATCCCAACTTAAAGATAACCGGTTGGTTTGTGACTGTTTTAGAGACCCTTGTTTTATGATGTGTCTAGCAACCCACAAGACTGTAATAATATCTAGGCACCTGCTTTCCTATTGCTTGTCCTTAGAAGCTTGGATTGGATTTGCATCAGTGACTCTGACACAAAAGACTTCATACTTCATTACCAACATCTTTGGTTGCTCCGTCCAGCAAAAGAGGCTATTCTCTAAATGCATCATTTTATTTCCTTATATCTGTCTAGCTGAAGGCACATATAACTATAACAAACTGCATCAAGCAGCACCAGGAGATAGTAATATATGGCAATTTAGTGGTAATGGACCTCTGAGTTTTCCAGTGCATAGAGATGACATGTTTCTGAATGAAAAGAAATAAGGAGTAGTACAAATATTGGTGTTGTTCCAGGCAGCATACACCAGCTATAAATACATTTTCCAGGCTCATATTTATTATTGATGTTATATGTAGGTATCATTTGAAAATCTCTGTGCTTTATATTAAGCAAAATTCATACAAACAAAAAGCTCTGGACTCTAAAAAATAGATATAGGATTCTCCTGTATCTAGTAATTTTGTTTGCTAAATCTCGGATTTGGAAAAGATAATCAAATACTGTGGTGTGCCTGTATCTACAAAACTCAGAGTCATGTATGTCATGATTTTTTGTATTACTTTATGGAAGAGAAGTTGGAATTTGAAGAAGCAGGATAAAAAGAGTGCTGACATTACTGAAATGTGGTGTTGCTGAAGGCTCCTGAAAATACCATGGACAGCCAAGAAAACAAACCAATAGATCATCAAATCAATCCAAAGTTATTACGTGAGGGACAAATAACCAGGTTCAAAATATTCTACTTTGGACACATTATGGTAAAGACCTAGCTCTCTAAAGAAGTTTCTAATGCTGGGAAAAATGGAAGGAAAGAGAAGAACAGCAGTAAGGTGGATAGACTCAACTGCAGTGGCAATAGATGTACCATTGGAAGAAAAATTAGGAATGAATATGTATGTATGTATGTATGTATGTATGTATGTATGTATGTATGTATGTGTATATGTGTCTGTGTGTGTGTGTGTGTGTGTGTACAAACACACATATACATACATACATACATGCTGGTCTTGTTGTATTCAGGTCTTTTCCCATGTAACATTGAGATTGTCTTGGCAACTTTTCTGCGAGGTCTCACTTGCCATCTTCAGACTGGTGTTTTGGGCTTAAAGCATGGTCAGAGCTGTCTTCTTTTTATAAATCTTGGTGGGGTGTGTGGAGTGCTGGCTTTGTTCCAGTAAGTGGATTGATTGGGTGTGTGGTTGTATCATGATTGGTAGATTGGTGCTGATTGTGTGCTGGCGGTGTGTCCATTGTTGTTTTGTGATGTAATGGCCTGGGTGGTGGGTGGGGCTCATTTGTTCACTAGGGCTGGTTTCCAGATGTCTGTTAGGCGGGAGGTATTGTTACGTTTATTCATGTTGTGGGGATGTTTCTCTATTTCGATAGCTTCCATAATTATTCTCTTGTTGAAGTGTTCAGTTTTGGAGATTAATTTGATTCCTTCAAAATTAATTTCATGTCCTGTAGCTTTAAAGTGCTGGAAAAGGGAGGAAGTTTTTTCTTTTTTGCTTACTGCGTTCTTGTGTTCTGCAATGTGTGCATTTATTCTCCTGTTTGTTTGTCCTATGTATGTTGCAGGACAGATTTTGCATGCTATTTCATAGACTCCTTGGTTTTCTAGCTGGATTTTGTCTTTGGGGTTTCTTAAGATGTTGGCTATTTTTTTGATCAGTGTTGAAGGCTGTCTCGATATTGTGTTTGTGGAGAATTTGATGTAAGGGAGGAGGGCATTGCCCTCCTCGCTTACATCAAAGGCACCACAGATAAAATCAGCAAATTCTCCACAAACACAATATCAAGACTGCCTTCAACACTGACCAAAAAATAGCCAACATCTTAAGAAACCCCAAAGACAAAATCCAGCTAGAAAACTAAGGAGTCTACGAAATACCATGCAAAATCTGCCCTGTAGTTTGTCGTAATTATCTTTTTTTTTATTGTAATACATTTTGCCAATAGCCATATTCCCAAATATTTAATTTTCTTGGCCCTCAAAATTCCCAGCTTCTCCTCCAGTTTTTCAATTTGTCCTTTGGTTAAATTCTTAGTTAATATTTTAGTTTTCTCTTTATTTATTTTAAGCCCTGCCACTTTACCGAATTGGTTTATATCCTGTAGCAGTTTTAGTCCAGTTTCTAGGGGTTCCTCTATGATAAATGCAAGATCATCTGCAAAGGCCTGTACTTTATATTACTGTGTTCTAATTTTCAATCCCTTTATGTCCTTATTTTGCCTGAGTTGTGATATCAATGTCTCTAATGAGAGGATAAACAACAGGGGGGATAGCGAGCTTACACCTTTGGTTATGCTGAAGTCTTCTGTTGCTTCCCCATTTAGTATTATTTTTGTCCTCTGACTCGAATATATTCCTCAGATCATCCTAATGAATTTTTCCCCGAAGTTCATTACTGCTAATTAATTTATAAGAAAATCTCAATTCAGGTTATCATATGTTTTTTGTGAATCAATAAATATCAATGCTGCTTGTTTTCCTGGATGTATCTCGCAGTATTCTAATATAACCATTATTGTTCGTATATTGTTTTTTTATGTATCTGTTGGGTAAAAATCCGTTTTGGCCTGGGTGTATGATTCAGTTTAATATATTTTTAATTCTTTCCACCATTATTGTCATAAATATTTTATAATCAGCATTTAGCAGAGAGATTGGCCTATAATTTTGGATCTTTTGTTTTTCAGCCTTGTCTTTGGGAATTAGTGTTATTAGTGCCTCCATCCAGGATTTTGGTGTCTTAGCTCGTTCCAATACTTCATTATACATTTCTAATAATATGTTCTCTAATGATTTTTGCAATTCTTTATAAAATTCTGCTAGAATTCCATCTGGGCCCGGAGTTTTGTTATTTTTTTGTTTTTGGATTGCCCTTTTTAATTCTAGCCTTGTTATTTTCTCATTTAATGTTTCTTTTGTTGTTTCTGGTAGGGTTGGAGGATTCCTCCTCTGGAGATATCTTTTAATATCCTCCTCTTCTATTTCCTCTCAGCAGTACAATGCTTACTGCTATACTTTTTTTCCCCTTCCTTTTGGTGGTGTTTTTTTTTTTTTTTTTTACCAACTTGCACTACTTGATTACTTTCTTTACTAAAAGTAAAATCACATCTGAAAATTGAAGCTCAAACATATATATCCCAACACCAAATCAGCTTTGGGAGATTCTAACCAGCATTGCAGAAGAACTAGCTTGTCCCCAGTTGCAATTTCTTGCCAGGTCTTCTTAACTTCTAGAATAATAATTAAAGATCACATGGAATTCTCTAGTTCATCTAAAAATAATATATTCAGTTTGGACCTGCCAAACTATTATGTCACTTTGAAAGAGCTGTGCTCTTTTCCTATGGTAATCAGGTTGCCCAAAAAGCCTTGTTTATCATCTTAAAAATTGTTTTCCAAAGATAACATAAAGAATTGACTGCTATTATAAAACGGAGAGGATTTGAAATGTATGTATTTGTTTCTCTTTCTACCCATCATCCCTTCTGTCTGAAGTTTATTCTCATTTCCTTAGAAGTGTGGGTGAATGTGTATCTACAGTATAACAATATATAAATAGATATGGCAAGATTTATATCCTGCCAAACTCTAGGGATCCCAGGCAGCTAAAACCCAAATAAAACTTATAAAATAATAATCATAAAATAAACATCACAATGATAGTATGAAAATAAGGACATGGCAAAAAAAACCCTGAGATATCAGTTTGATGGATTAACTGCTCTTTCCAGTAAAAAGCATTTCAGAGTTAGTTGCCCAAAGGGATAGAACAGGATGTTTTAAGGGCCAGCATTTCACTTCTCCAATGGCACTTTGGTAAACAATCACGAGATGGTAATCCAGAAGGAGAGAAGAAGAGTGTCCTCCCCAGCATCTCACCCAAGTGTGAGATATATTTATATGGGCATGGACAATGAACCCCTCTTTGGAAGCACTGCAACCTTCATTCTCATCCTCATCATGAACAAGCCTGGGAGCTTCATTTTTATACCAGGGAGATATGCCCCAAATTTGGAATATGATGGCAAAAATGTTATGAGGTTGATGAGAAAATCTAGTGCCATCTGGGCTAGTTAAAAAAGTTCCTGAAAGGCAGAAGAGAGAGAAAAAAGAAAGCAAGGAAAGGGAAAATTACTGGAGGAGAGAAGGAAGAAAGACAAGAAATGGGATGATGAAGAAGGGCAGGAGTAAAGGCATGCTTTGAATTTTATGATTAAAGATACCGAAGGTGAAAAGTTTGGGACTTACATGCTTTTGCTGGATCTACTAACAATCTCCATATATTCAGCTAACAGTAAGAATGGATTCAGCCACTTGAGCCATGGGGAAAAGTCGAGCAAGGAGGGTAAATGATGTAAGTGGCATTGTGCTGGAATAATATAAGCTTGGGCTTGAATTCTAACAATTTCATGAAACTGGTGGATCCTGCAAATGTTTATGAATGGACTCTGTATGAATAAATCTGCATGATGCATGGCTGTCTGACCTACTACTGGCCATTCTCCAATGGTAAGGGAGAATGCTGTAGGATCTACTGTATATGTGATCCTATACATGCACATGCTGAGAGTGCATTATTACCTTTGGTCATAGATGTAGTAGTTAGGAGTGGGATTAGCCATCATAACTCTGTTTTCCTTTCAGAAAAACAGAAATAGGTATTAAGTAGAAGAAGGAATTCCTATCAGAGGCAGCTCATACAAGAGAGCAGAAAGTTTAAAAACAGCCCTTCTACCTCCAATCTATCCACAAGTCACAAATGTTGAAAAATTATTCATTGCTGAGCTATTCCTCCATTTTATGTTAAACTAGATGAATACCCATGCTCCTCTACAAAACTATGTGATCGGGCTTGATACATCGACACTTACAGCTTGAAAATTAATGAGTAGTTATGATCGGCCTCTCCTCTCTCCTTCTCTTCCTCAGGCTTACCCCACAGAAGCCTTTCCTCTCCTTTTCCCTTCTCTCCCTCAGGCTTGCCCCACAGAAACCTCTACTATCTTATCCCCTTCTTTCCCTCAGGCTCCTCTCCAAACTCCCAGCCAGCAGGCTGGTTGAGTCACATGCTGGCCATGGCCAAGTGGCAGTTTGAACAGAGATCTTTTCATGTGGGGAGGGGGGAGTAGAAGTCCTTAGCATTTGGAACATGTTAATAATAATATAAGAAATACTAATGATCTGAGGGTCATTTTGAAAAATCCTTTCTAAGCGAGCACCTAGAAGCCAAGAGGAAGCTACGTGCCACATTCCAAGTTTCTAGGCTTTACAGTTCTGTAGATTTTGTGATGCAGCATGAGTGGTGCCTCCTTTTATATATATAGAGATATAACATTATCTATACACTGATGGACAATCTGAGGATGGGGTGAAGAAAGGAAACAGCCTAGTGAATATCAGTATAGGTAGTCCTCTGTTTACGAACACAATTGAGCCTAGAATATCTGTTGCTAAGTGAGAAATTTGTTAAGTGACTTTTGTCCCATTTTACAACTTTTCTTGCTACGTTTGTTAAGTAAATCACTGCATTTTTTAAATTAGTAACATGGTTGTTAAGTGAATTTGGATTTCCCATTGACTTTGCTTGTAAGAATGTCACAAAAGTTTAGCACATGACCTTGGGATACTGCAATTGTCATAAATAAGAACTAGTTGTCATCTGAATGTAAAGCACATGACCATGGAGATGTTGCAAGGTCATAAGTATGATAAATGATCATAAGTCATTTTTTCAGTGCCGTTGTAACTTTGAATGGTCACTAAACACACTGTTGTAAATTGAGAACTACCTGTATTTTCATTTAAGGGGAATAAAACTTCCTTTTTGGAGCTGATGGTATTTTAATTGTTTGACTAGAAATCTCAAATGGTAGGGGATAAACAGTAAAACACAACACCCAAGAGAATACATTTTTTTGCTTTTTCAAACCAAAAGATATTTCTATTATGAATTGTTTTCCTTTATTTCCTCCTGGGTTTGAAATGCTCCCAAAATGAATCCTGCTATTGGTTGACTGAGTAAGACGACATCATATTTTATGTTGATTGAAGGACTGTACATTGTGCTGGTAATAAGGATTTGCTGCCCTTAGGCCCAGTTCCTGCAATATGTTATGGATCTCAGGAATGTGGTCATTACTTTGTCTTAGCTGCAAAATTACTTTTATTGACTTGCAGTTAAAATATCCTTAAAGCAGGACTTTACATATCTGTTCACCGTCTGGAGAAAGAATACAGTAAGGAGTTAGATTTTCAGGTGAGATTCCTGAAAACAAAGAACCAAATGGAGAACCATCCTTAAATATTTTTAGAAGAATTAAAAAATCAAATGTAGGGTGTCCCAGACCAAATTCCATTTTAAAAGTGACCTTATCTGCTCCTTGGTCTAAGCTCTACCCCATTTAACTCTAGTATCTCAGTTCAAAAACTGAATGCAGTTTTCAGTCTGGAAAATGATCATCACTGTACTAAAAATAAGTTCCTGATGGACTTCCAATTCCCAACATTGGCCGATATGGTCAGTAGAAACTAGCTCAAGGAACTCTGTTCATAACATGTGAAAGCTACAGATGACAATTGCTCTCCCTTTGAAAAGGAGTCCCCACAATGCATTATTACCACCTTTGTCAAAGCTGCAATCTAGACTGCACAATACATAGGCTTCCATGTTTGGACAATCAAGAGAACAATAAATTAATTATGCATCCTGAGTTTGCACAACAAAATTATCTACAGTGTGGGGGGTAATCTTAAGGATATGGTATCATGCTGACACAGCTAGCCTGTAAGATCATTTAATCTCTTGCCTGTAGGCTTATTCTATGTGGATGTGAGTTTTTTTGTTTGAGGAAAAACTCTGAACTGTTTCTGAATGCAATGTCACTTACAGAAACTCTCAGAAGGAAGAGGATAAGTGACCTGTTGTTATTATTAATAGGAGAGCAAATACATCTAAGGTCAGATGAACAATGTTAGCCTCATTTGCTGTGGACCCAACAAGGAAGAAACAGTTCTACGGGGCAGACTATTGACAGACAATTTCAACATTCAGGCTTGCCCAGGGAGAGCAAAGATGTCAAGGAGGAACAATTGGCCAAAATTATGATGGACCCCCATAGCTACCTACAACCTGGTTCTGAAGTTACAGCTCCTACAGCATTCCCATGGTCATTCAAGCTTACAACCAATCACGGGAATGCTTCAGCAGTACCCTGCCTCCTCACCTATCTTCCTCCATTCCCTCACCAGGCCCCTTGGCCCCCTTTCCCATCCCAGTGGGCCCCACATCTTCCTCCTCACTTGCCTTTCAAAGATTTCCAGAGCTTTGATTAGGAAATGAAGGAAAGCTGTTCTATTCCAGAGCCATGTGGTGGAATCCTAGAAGCAACTGCCATTTGGGGAAGAGGGGCAACTGCATCAAATTGTCATACTGCACAGCTCAGGAATGGAGTTAGCTTGCTCTACTTCCTTTGCACAAGCTCTGGACCACTGAAAACTGCTGCATAGCTTTCCAGAGTTCACAATAGGGAAGCAAAGCATGCCTCTTTGTCTATGGGACACATGGTGTGATCCCAAACAATGGCTGCCATTTTCAAGGTGACCCCAGAAATGAGAACAGAGACGCTGGCTTCTGCACTTCATTCATTCATTCATTCATTTTTCATTCATTCTTGTATGTTTTCAACATACAAGAAAACTCTAAGGTATTTTCAACAAATGCATATGCACTGTATCGGGAGATGCTTAACCTCTGTTTGTAAGTCTCTGCAGTATAGATTCCCTGCTGTTCTGATGTTTTATAGCAAATACTCATGTCCTGATGTGTTGCACATGAGTCAGTTCCCAAATGCAAAGCATGCTATACTTCTCCGGTCTGCACCCCCACAGATTTTCTACAAAACTGCTGCTTTTTCAAAGAGATCCAGCAGGGTGAGAAATCCATAATTCTCACTGAGACACGCCACTAACTTTTGATGGCAGGCTACATTTTCCAATATTCCTGAAGCTTTTATTTAGAAATGGAAGTTTGTGTCACCCTTGGTGACAACACCTTTATTGCCTGCTCCACAACTAAAATATTCATATCTTTGAAAAGCTTTTGTAGCAGTAATTATTTTATTTTGCTGTCATTGAGCCAGTAAAACTGCCACCTTCATGAAGCTTATTCCACAACTGCTGTTTTCAATCTACAGCAGAGTTGAACTTAGTCTTACTTTCACAGTGTAACTGTGACAGAAGGGCAACACATAACACCCAATGTTAAAGAGATGAGTGTTGTGTGGTCCTGTTCAACCTGGACCTTTTGGGATTCAGGTCATTGATACTGGCCATAATGTGTGGTCTATAGTAGCCAGCTTGCACAGGCACACCACAAGTGAAGGCAACATTATAAAACAAATTTTGGAGATAAAGCCTCAGCAAAAAAATAATGCCCCCCTCCTGCACACCTTAAGTATGACTATTTTTTATTTATTTATTAGACATTTATAGGCCGCCCTTTTCCCTGAGGGGACTCAGGGCGGCTTACAGTCAAAAAGGAAAGGGAGTGTAGGACAATACAAAAAGAAATGTGCACAAAAGTAAATTAAATAGTAAAACTCAACATTCACTCAACATTCGGGAGGGGCAAAAGTAAACTTATCCCCAGGCCTGACGGGCTAGCCAGTTCTTGAGGGCTGTGCGGAAGGCCTGGACGGTGGTGAGGGTACGAATCTCCACGGGGAGATTGTTCCATAGTGTCGGAGCCGCAACAGAGAAGGCTCTCCTCCGAGTAGTCGCCAGTCGGCACTGACTGGCGGATGGAATACGGAGGAGGCCAACTCTATGCGATCTGATGGGACGCAGGGAGGTAATTGGCAGAAGGCGGTCTCTCAAATAGCCAGATCCACTACCATGGAGCGCTTTATAGGTGGTGAGTAGAACCTTGAAGTGCATCCGGAGATCGACAGGTAGCCAGTGCAGCTCACGGAGGATCGGTGTTATGTGGGCGAACCGTGGTGCGCCCACAATCACTCGTGCGGCCGCATTCTGGACTAGCTGAAGTCTCCGGATGGTCTTCAAGGGCAGCCCCATGTAGAGCACATTACAGTATTCCAGCCTGGAGATCACAAGGGCTCGAGTGACTGTTGTGAGGGCCTCCCGATTCAGGTAGGGCTGCAACTGGCGCACCAGGCGAACCTGGGCAAATGCCCCCCTGGTCACAGCTGAGAGATGGTGGTCAAAAGTCAGCTGTGGGTCCAGGAGGACTTCCAAGTTGCGGGCCCTTTCTGAGGGGTGTAAGTTTTGTCCCCCCAGCCTGAGTGATGGTATGTTGGTCAAATTTTTGGGAGGGAAACACAACAGCCACTCGGTCTTGTCTGGGTTGAGTATCAGCTTGTTTGCTCTCATCCAGTCTTTAACGGCTTCTAGACCCCGGTTCATCACGTCCACCGCTTCATTGAGTTGGCACGGGGCGGACAGATACAACTGTGTATCGTCCGCATATTGGTGGTATTTTATCCTGTGCCTTCGGCACGGGATAAAGATATCCAGCAAAATACAGTCACAAGTTACCTTCTTGTCAACAAAGGGACTGATTTTTGTTTATTTTTAAATGCAGATAGTATATGGTAACTTGATCATTTGATGAGGAAGTGCCACAGATCAATTAAAATACATCTAGGACTAGACTGCAAAAGTGGTAAGATGGGTAGCCAATAACTTTGATAAGCAAACAAATAAACAAACAAACAAATAAATGACATCTGATGTGTCCCCTGTTGCACGTGGAAGCTCCGACAGCAGCTATGCTTTATGGTACCAATATCTTGTGATGTTTGTTTGTTTACTAAAAGTGGGAAAGTATATGCTTTAAGTCTCTTCAAAGCCACATTATTTAGCAGTTTTAAACACAGACACAGACACACACAGACACACACACACACAGAGAGAGACATACACTCCCTCTCCCCCTCCCTCCCTCCCAGTCTTAGGTAAATGTAGTGATATTTTTGCAGTGCTTAATCATTCTGAAGTAATACTTTTGCTGTTACTATTACAAATAATAGCAATGTGTGATAGAATAGTAAGTCAGGGAAGGGAAAAATATGAATTTTAATTTAAAAAAATCTGTTTTAGTGACCTTCTCTGGGTTAGGCAACTGTTATAATATTATGCTATCAGAATTCTAGTGCCAATAAGAGCTGCAGCAGGGATGAGAGAACTAAAGAAAAGAATGTTTATTTTAAAGCTAGTTGCTGTGATTGCATATATGTGCATTTAGATAATTTGATTTTATAAACACCATTATGGTTTTTTTCTATCCAGTAAACTCTACCTACAAAAAGGGAAAGTTTTCTTGGGAAAGAAAGTTGAAAAGGCACAGAATTAGAGGAATCCATCAGTGGAGATGAAACAATGGACTTAATTCAAGATGTAACAATTATTGAATGGTATTCATAATATTATAATGTTCATGCAAGAAGATGCTAATAAGCCTAACATCTATTCTAGATGTTGAACATATTGTTCAATAAAATTAAAGTTCACAGAAAAAAACAACCTTGCTAAAAAGGGACCAGCAAAGCCTCTGAGAAAGGAAGATTTGTCTCACAAAACTTCTGAACTTTTTCCCACCATCAGTTCCACAAAAATGATCAAACATAAGGTGGGTCGTAATACAAAAACTCCAGATTTCACCTTAAATTAATAGAATCTGAACAATAGCCACCTGCATTTAAAAGACATAGGAGACTCTTTTGAAGATAGCAAAGTCCACATTTTGGACAGAGGATTCCTAGTTTGAAAGATGCCATCTACAGTATGCCAAAATGGAACAGCCTTCTCTTAACAGTAGGAGAGGGATATGACATCATCTATCTCCCGTCTACAACACAGTCCTTTCCTCAGTTCCAAGAAGGCTCCACACCCATTTGCACCACTCAGGTGACCATGATGACATAGACAAACCTCCAGTTGACCTTAATGACTCACTAAAAGAATGCAAATGATGAACTGCCTGCAAGGAATATAAATCCTTCCATTCCCTACCATCCAGTCAGAGCTGAAGAAGCTTCTTGGGTGAGAAGTGAAACGTCTTCCAACCCCACCCACCCCCGAAAGTCCAGTTCCTTTTTGAAAAAAAGTGTTTTGAGGAGTTTACTGTGAGGAAATATTGCAGGAGCTGGGGTTTTTAGTTTGGAATCAAGGAGGGATGGGACATGATAGAGATATCACGCAGGACATATATAAAATGGACAAGAATTTATCTTCTCCATTTCCTTTTTCTCTCAGTATTATTATGTGAGAACTTGGAGGTCATCCACTGAATTTAGATTCAGGACCAAAAGGAAGAGACACTATTTTACATAGGGCATATCTAAACTGTGGAATTTGCTATCAGCAATGTAGTAATGGCAATCAATCTGGGTGGTTTTAAAAGGGGAATAAGCAGATTCATGGACATTCAGGCCAACAAATGAATATATATATATATATATATATATATATATATATATATATATATATATATATATATATATATATATATATATATATATATATATATATATATATATATATATATATATATATATATATATATATATATATATATATATATATGTCTTTCCTATCTCCTGAATTTTAGACAGCACAACCAAGTGACAGTGGGTATGGACAGTTGGTCTTCAGTCCCTGATTT
The DNA here is from genome assembly GCF_051295495.1 of Thamnophis sirtalis. NCBI lineage: Eukaryota > Metazoa > Chordata > Lepidosauria > Squamata > Natricidae > Thamnophis > Thamnophis sirtalis. Next base: position 55,740,010 of record NW_028261386.1, on the reverse strand, counting down.
TGAGCTTGCCAAATACATCAATCTGGCCAACAAGTGACAGAAAAGCAAAACTGGAAAGACTGCTCATATTCATGTTTTTACCCAAATAAGAATTATGTAAGGTATATTTGTTGTGAATGATAGGAGCATTAATACAGCTACTCTGCAGTGGCAGCTGTAAATACCAAGTTCTCTGGTGTCAAACACTTCCAAAATGAATCAAGTGCAACATTTAAAAATTGCAGTACCCAAATATTTATGAGTTAGACAGATACTACACCAAGGTCCAGGACTGGTTCTCTTACATAAATCATGGACCTTTCTATATTACTTTAAACAACCATTACATTGAAGCAACCAACATTAATAATAAGGAATAGCAAATGGAGGATGGCAATGGCTGATCATCTATCACTGTGGACATCCTATTCACCTGCCAGCACATAAACCTTTCCCTTCACTCCTTCCTATCCATGAGCCTAAGATAATAACTTAAAAGGGGGGGGGGTGTCCATAAATGTTCTTGTATGCAAGAAATGCTCATGCCTTTACTTTTCCTGAATCTATCCTCAAAGATTAAAGTTTTCCTGACATCTTTATGGCCCATTGGAAGGTCTGCAAAATAGAAACATGTTTTTGTCATGCATTAAAACAAGCAAAATATGAATTTAAGTTTCAAGATTTCTTGGAAATGTGATATATTATTTGAGGCAAAATGCCAACCAATGCTTATTACACCTGTCAGTTTGTGTGGTGACTTTCTCTTCTTCATAAATAGTTTCCATATGTTTTGCAATCTAAATTATATACATAATTTATACATTCTTTGTAAGTACATAATAGTCACTATTACATTTCCCTTTTTACCATGGCATGCCTAGATTACTTTACTTTGATTATGTATCATCAAGTACATATTTTTTTTATTTCTAGTGACCACATAGATTGATATCCTCCATGACAGCCTATCCCTAATCTAGTTTTTTCAAATCTTCCAATAATGCATTATGTTATTACTGTAACTGTCTCCATCCACCTTGCTACTGGTCAATCTGTTCTTCTATTTCCTTTCACCTTTCCCAGCATTAGAACCTTTTCTAGAGGTATCTGTCTTTAAAAAAATGGATAATTTGAGCCTAGTCACTTGTTCCTCTAATTGAGAACTTTGGGTTGAATTGTTCAATTATCTATTTTTTTTCTTGGTTGACCATGGTATTCTCAGCAATCTTCTTCAACACCAAAGTTCAAAATCATCAATATGCTTCCTATGCTGCTGCTTCAGAGTCCAATTTTCACTTTCATAGAGTGTCACAGGGAATACTGTGGCTTTCCCCAATTCTGGTGTTTGTAGGTCTAGACACAGAACAGCATCTTACTATTTTTCCCAAAAGTCTTCATAGTCTACAGGGCGGGGCATAACCTTTTCCTAGGGGGTCACAGCAACACTTGTAATAACAACACAAATAATTCATACACCATTCGAAAGCCCATCAAAAACTGAGTTTATTGACACGATTTAATAGTCAGTATGACCACCATTAGCCCTTCGAACAGCATTCAAACGAGGTGGATAAGAACACAACAAATCTTCAAACAGTTCCGTTCGATTTTCCAGATTTTTCAACACAGTTTCCAAATTCATTCTCAAAGTTTCAACCGAATATCGATTTTGACCTTGCTCCTGAATCATCAGAGCTTCCACTTCATCCTTAATTATGGCCCCAATGTTCTCTGCCGGATTGAGATCTGGCGAATTTCCCGGCCAGACGTCATTGCCCCAAAATTCGACATCCAGCATCGCGAGCCTCTCGAAAGGCAATGCATTTTATTCTGTCAATGATCCTTTGTTCTTCCGAATCGAATTTTCCAGCCATTCTTAAAGCAAATTTAACATTTAATAGCTCATTCAATTCAGTTTTTTATGGGCTTTAAAATGAGGTGTCGCGGAAGTTGTAAACTGCTGTCGATCTTGCTGTGACCCCCTAGGAAAAGGTTATGCCCCGCCCTGTATATTTCTTGACAGCTTATTCCTTTGCTGTTGTTGGCTAATCCTTAAAGTCAGAAGCTATCTACCATTTCTATATTTCATTGTCAATTCTATAGCTGATTATTCTACCTATTGCAATTAGTTCTGTGTTCTTTATATTTAATTTTAGTCTAATTTCTTTTCACTTTGTTCATCAAAATTAAATGTCCATTGAACAACATGAATAAATACGGGTAAATATCCACAGTAAGAACCAAAGCAAAAGCACATTCAAGAGTGTGGGTAAAATATTATCCAGTTAATCAGCTAACCAAACCAATTAACAATATCAGACACTGCATACCCTTTTTTTCTTTATCAAATTCCATATCCCCTATTCCCAGGCTGAGTTTTACTTCAAATATTTGATTTCCCTCCCCCATCAACTGTTGACATTGGCAGGCCAATTAAGTCTCCCTCCACCCATTGACCCATATTTACAAAATTAAATATTTAAAATTCTACTTATAATGTAATCCCCCAGGAGAATAATTATTTTATTATAACTAATTCCTCACCTCAAGTGTTAATGTAAATAGTATTCTGTCAAATAATTGTACAAGAGGGTGAAATTTGCCTCAGTGAGGTGCTCTGTGCCATGAAAATGATGCAGTACATCTCATCAGGGCATGAGGTTATTTATCTTTTTTTAAAATATATTATTAAAGAATTTTGTATTGCTCCAAGACATTATAGCAGCAATTCCATTAGCTGGAAAATTTTGGAACTGCTGGATGATGCCTTGCAGCAACATAGCTGTTTTGCTCTGCTTTGCTTTGCTTTGCTTTGTGTGTGTGCGTGTTTGTGTGTGTGTGTGTATTGCTTCACAAAGCAGATTTGAGTGAATGTTTCACATTAAACTTTGAAATACTATACTGTGGGTAATGTAAGTGTCCTACCTCCTATTGAACAGTTCTGGAAATCAACCATGGCATACATTCACTATGTGATTTTTTTCAATGGATTTTAGATTGTATAAGAAAATTGAACAACATGGAGTAATATAATCATTCATTTAGGATATGTGGGGTTAGCTAATATAATCTGATATATATATTTCTCTTCCATGGAAAGGAGGACCTTTATTAGAAGAGAACCCCATTTCATATGAAGGAACTCCCATTTATATTAGATGCAAAGCAGGTGGAATTTGTGTAAAAATAATCTCACATCTTCTGTCATACCTTATTTGAGGTCACTGAGGAATGAAAAGCAATTTTTGAAGTTCATCATCAGATTAAGTCATAATTCTGCTCTATTGTATATTTAAGCTATGGATACCAATTTAATCATGTTTGTATTGCTTCCAAATGAATTGAAATTTATATTGCTGGTTATTTCGTTTAATTATACCAAAATTTCACTGTCAAGTGTTACAGTTTATTAATGATTATGACATGAATTCTGCCTCCCAGCCATTTACTGTACATCTACACATCTAATTTTCATCTGTTCAGTGTTACAGTTATATCATGAACTAAAATTCCACATTTGAAGATATATAGAAGCAAAAGATGATTTATTACAAATTTGTGCTTACTAAGGGTAGAAATATGATTGGCACTAAATTTATAATAAATTGTCAGATTAAAAATGAATTTGGACTATATGAACAAAAGTACTACCTCTTCTGCTCCATCAAAGTCATCACACACTAGAAGATGAAAAATTATTTGAAGGAAGCAAAATGCCCTACAGAAAGAACCAAAGCAGAACAACACTCCCATGTGAACAGATAGACAATACAACAACAACAAAAACAACAACAATTTATTATTACCGTCATAGACCAGTGACCAATAGACAATACATTTCCCCATAATTTGCATCAAAAGCTGACATACATAAACTTTCTTAATAACCACATAGTCACAACAGAAGTTTGTCATTAGCATAGAAATAGCCAAGAAATAACTAGAAATAATCAAGTCAATTTGCCTTCCAATATTTTTAAAAAACAACACAACATACACTGGACTATTATTTTTTAGTATCTTTACTCCAATAAAAAATGTGTGTGTTTATGGTTGTGAACCCAATAAAGGAAAAGCACCCTTCTGCCCTACAAAATAAGCAAATAAATAAACATTGAAAAATGAAAGTTGCTTGAAAAGATAAGCTACTGGAAAAAAATTCAGTACATGAAATTTTAACAACTCCTTTCTCACTGCTCAAGGTGTCCCAAAGGTACTTTTTCAAGAGGCAACTGGACTTTCTTGTTTTTCTTTAAAGAAGCTTCATTTCTCATCCAAGAAGCTTCTTCAGCTCTGACTGGATGGTGGGGAATGGAAGAATTCCATTCAGAGCTGAAAAAGCGTCCTGGATGAGAAGCAAAACATCTTCAAAGGAAAACAAGAAATTCCAGTTGCCTCTTGAAAAAACACCTTTGGGACAACCATGACCTGGATGACTGAGAATCTCCATAGCCACTCTCCAAGAGTTCTAAGGATTTCTTTTTTTTAATATTTTTTTTTTATTTTCAGACAAACACACAACACATATAACATAAAAGCCTCTTCAACTACACACAATGTGTCGATTGGTTACAAGGTCTTTCTGTGTCCTTTCCATAGTCATCACTTGCATTTTATCAAAATTCACATATTGACAATCAATATATCTTTGTATACATTGTTATTATGCTTCCTCCTATTCTAAGTCAGTCTATTATTTTAGCATTGATAACATTCTCTAATAATTTTCAATTTCATGTTTTTCCCCGTTATTAGTATAATCAATCTAATATACATGTATACAAATTGTTATAATTATTAAACATCCATTACGCCTAGCTATTATTACATCCTTTATTACATCATCCTGAAATCATCCAATGATATTACATTTTTATATTCTATTCTATATAGAATTGTTTATCTTTTATAAAAAGGCTTTTCAACATCATCTCCATGATCCTCACTTACAGTTTGTATAAGATTTCATATTATCAATCTAGTATATATAAATGCTTCATTATCATTATTAGTCATTTATTTGACTATAGCTATTATTACGTTGTACATAGCACTCAAAATTTAACTATATTTAACTAAAATTTATTGTGACATCATTCTATTATTTTAGCATTGATAACATTCTCTAATATTCAATTCCATGTTTTTCCCATTATTAGTATCATAAATCTAATATAAATGTATTCAAATTGATATAATTATTAAACATCCATTAAGCTTAGCTATTATTACATCCTTTCAACATAAGGCATATTAAATTTAAAGTACATTTATATTATGACATTTTATTACATCATCCTGAAATCATCCAATAATATTACCTCTTTATATTATATTCTATATAAAAATGTTTATTTTTTATAAAAAGGCTTTTTAACATCATCTCCATAATCCTCACTTACAGTATTGTATAAAATTTCATATTATCAATCTAGTATATATAAATGCTTTGTTATCATTATTAATCATTTATTTGACTATAGCTATTATTATGTTGTACATAGCACTCAAAATTTAACTACATTTAACTAAAATTTATTGTGACATTTCATTTCATATCCTGTATCCTTCTAGAGATAGTGTAGTCCAATATCTCTTGCCATTTGTAAAGTTTGTATTCTAAGTGTTTTGTTTTTTTGATAAGTCTTATGTGGACTTCTCTTAAGAACTTTTTGTTCATTGCATGTCTTATAAGAATTTGAAATCCTCTATCTGCTCTTTTTATCAGCTTAACTTTTGTTATCATTAGTGCTTCTGCTGAGATTACTCTCATTATTTCTGCCAAATTTTCTCTCCTTTCTTCATCTATTTTCTGACATTTGGAATAAAGTTCCGGTTCATCAATTTCTCCTTTCCGTATTTCACACTTGTCATTTCCCTTCACTCTCAGTTTGCTGTCAGTGTGAACAGTTTTCTTATCACTTTCATATGTCTCTGTTATTTTTTCAGCTCTGTCCTCAAACTTCATCACTGTCCCCATACTTTCTGTATTTTGAAAGTTTCTTTTCAATTATCTCTGTAATTATTAAAACTTTTTGAATTTCTAAGAACATTCTTTGCAAAGTTAGTGCCTTTTCTTCTTCACTGTATGCCATTTTCCAGGTTTTTAAACACTGCCAAAACATCTGAGGCTTTTTAGGTTTCAAACAAATTCAGTGGAGTTTTTCAAATCAAAGCTTTCTCTTTCCTGCAAAGGAACACCTGTATAAACAAAATGTTTTCCACTGAACCTTTCAGTAAACAAAGCTTATAGCTTTATCAGATATTGCCGAGCCTCTAGCCATTAGATTGCAGTGTTACCTCTTTTCCATCTCTTTCTGCCTCTCTCTGTAAACACCAAGTTCCGAGAGGGGTAAAAAAAATGTTTAAACATTACGCTCCATCCAAGTCTTATGAGAGAAGTTTTTAATCCACGAGTACAAAAAATGGAAAAAGTATAGAGGAAAAAGGAAAAAAAGAGACCAGTCCAGTTTAAAAGTAAGAGGCATTTGTAAAAAGTCCATCCATAAAAAACAAAGAAAGTTAAGGTAGAAAAGATAATATGATAGTCTTAAACCAGAGTTAATTTGCCACTTATTTTCTTCTGTCTTCAATTTTATTTTAAATTCCAATTCTTTTAGGTTTTCCCTTCTCTAATAATAAAAAAGTATCACTATTTCGACACACTCCTGTACTGCATCTATTTCAGAGGCTTGTCCCAACCTTCTGCAGCCATTTTGGCTGCTTCTCTTGTAGCTGGCAAAAAGAGCTTTCTCCTGGATCAATCAGGGGCTTTGTAATGCCCCTGAGATCAGCAAGACATGCTCTTCTTTATCACTGTTCCTTCAGAACAGTTTAGGTCCAAAAGGACCATCCAGGAACAGAGATATTGACAGGAATCCTGGAGCCCCAAGATTGCATTTCATGTCATTGTGATGTCAAGATCCGCCCTCAAGAGTTCTAAGAATTTCTCATTAAGTAAGGCAATCCTAGCAGAAAGCATAGGACAGATTAGAGCAGTTTTTCTCAGCCTTAAAAACTATAAAATATGTGGACTTCAGGTCCCAGAATTCCCCAATCAGATTTGAAGTCCACCTATCTAAATGTTGCCAAGGTTGGGAACCAGAGTAAAATGCTCAAGAGTGAACATTCTTCCACCAAAGTTGAAAATACTTATTTTAATGTGATGTGGCAGGAACAATATGATAGACTAGGATTAGCAATCCAAACACTCCATTTGATCTTTGGAAACTCTATTTTGTGGTCCACAGAATGCCCTGAAATCTTGCCACCAAAAACTGGAAGGAGTTCCCTGATAAACAGAGATGTGATTTTTCTGATAGATTCAGCAGAAGCCACAACATTATTTTCAGCAAAACAAAAAACAAAAAACAAAACAAATCTTTGTAAAGTATAGGATAAGCTCAAGGCACCTTAAAAGCAAAACAATCCTGCAAATGAACCATTCTGAAATGCCAATGCAGCCCTCTCTCTTGCACAGTGTTACCATATTCTATCCTCTCCTGCATAACTTTTAGCCAGTTCAAAAAAATGCCACCTGCCAAAAAATGTGATTGTGCACCGCTGAGAAAACAGATTCCCTGTGGTCAAAAGAGAGATCTGTAATTATTCAATTCCCCTCTGAACATTTCTCATTTTCCATAGCTTGCAATCTTCCATATACAGATGTGGTACAAATATTGTAGAAATGAGTTGCCTACCTTTCCATTCTAATTGTTTGAATTAGACTGATTGGAATTGCAGATTCAGTATGTTGACCACTTTACCATAGAGGACACCAATTTCCTTTCTGGTTCCAGCTGAGTCTAGTGGATGGTGTATGTGCGTTGTGTGTTTCAGCTTGAGATATATTTGTCATGGCACCTTAAGGCAATTCCTATAAAATAGATCAAAGTCCAGTGAGTAATAGACTGCTTCAAAAGCTTGTTCTGAGCAAGAAACAAAATCTTGAATTAAACATAGTTAGAGAGGTCTAATGAAGGAATGAGGAGAACATTCTGGAATTTCCTATAATCATTTACCATGTTCAGAGTTAGCCATTCAAAGAAGCCAGATAGCTTGACCCCTGAAGCTATTACTCCTACCTGTTGAACCAATATTTCCAATTTTTTTTTCCGGTTATGGATATTCTTGTGCACAGCTAATATTAAAAAATTAAAAAATAATCTTATTGTCTAGAAGTTGCTGGACTAGCAGAAAAAGAGGTTTTTCCCCTTTAAGTTCTTTAAGCTTTTTGTGAATATAATCTTTTTACACCCCTTTATAAGTATAAATGCCTAACAAATTCACATTTCAAGGCAAATAAAGGCTGTCTATGTATAATCGAAAAATACTCAAAAAGTGAAGCTGTTTTCAGATGGTGCCCAGCACTATCAATAGAAAGGAATGTGCTGGTGAAGGTAATAGTTTTCCAGCCCTGTAGGGTGCCCAAAGCTCAGAAACTCCTACTGTTTTGATCTAGTTACCATGAAGCAGAGAAAGGGAATCAGTTGTGTACCAAGGAAAAATATCTATATTTAATTTGTAAACTAAAAAAAAAACCCTCTTCTTTCTTCTCTTTTCCAAGTGCCGAAATATATGCATGTCTATTCTTCACCCCCAAACTGGAAAAATCACAGAACAACTCAGTTTAAGCAAGCAAGAACAGTTTTGTTTTACATTTGTCTCTAAATGTGAGCCTCTTGGAATCAAGATCACATGAAGTGTTAGTAATATTTTATAATGCCGTGGTAAGACATTATGAAATATAACTGACTGGAATGTTTCATAATGTCTTATCTTACCTTAGTATCTTATTGGAATACTGTATCCAGTTTTGGTCACCACAAAATAAAAAATATATATGTTAAGATTCTAGAAAGAGCAACAAAGATGATTAGGGGACTGGAGGCTAAAACATATGAAGAACAGTTTTAGGAATTTGGTATGTTCAGTTTAATGAAAAGGACTATAAATAACAGAATAAATATCAGAATAACAAAGTTGCAAGGGACCTTGGAGGTCTTCTAGTCCAACCCCAGCTGAAGCAGGAGACCCTGTAACATTTCAGGCAAATGAATTTTCAACCTCTTCAAGATCATCTCCAGTGATCAAGCACTCACAACTTCAGAAGGCAAGCCAATCCACTGGTTAATTGTTCTTGCTGTTTCCATCAAATTGTTATCGACGTTTCGCTCCATTGCTTTTTGTTTTGCCTTCTGGTGCTTTGGGAAAATAGGTTGACCAATTCTTTATGGCAGTCTATCTGATAGACTCTATCAGATATTGAAACACTGCTATCAAATCACCCCTAGTCCTTCTGTTCATTAAATTCCTGCAACCGTTCTTCATATGTTTTATCTTTTAGTCCCCTAATCATCTTCGTTGTTGTTCTATGCACTTCTAGGCCCAACATCTTTTTTTATATTGTGATGACCAAAACTGGATGCAGTATACCAAGTGTACCAAGTGTCATCTTACCAAGGCATAATAAAGTGGTACTAACACTTCATGTGATTTTCATTCTGCCCCTCTGTTAATGCAGCCTAGGATTGCATTTGATCTTTTGGTGGCTGCAACATACTGCTGGTTCATGTTTAAGTGACTTTCCACTAGTACTCCAAGATCCCTCTCAATAGTTACTGCTATTGAGCCTACGTTTCACCTAATCTGTATATTTGGTTTTTCTTACCTAAGTGTAAAACCTTACTCACCATTGAATTACATTTTGTTAGATAGGGCCCAGATTTCAAGTCTGTCACGATCTATCTGGATCTTAAGCCTACCTTCTGGGTATTGGCTATTCCTACCAGCTTGGTGTTGCCTGCAAATATGATGAGTTCCCCTTCTATTCCCTTATTTATGAGTACTGGTCCTAAAACAGAACCTTAGGGTTCTCCACTGCTTATTTCTTTTCATTTAGATATAGTTCTATTAAGGGACTGCATGAATTAAGATCTGCTTAGCATGATCTGTTTTTGACAAACTGTTGTTGGCTTTTGGTTATAACTTTGCTTGCCTTTAGGTGTTCACAGATCTGTTGCTTGATTATATTTTCCAAGATCTTTCAAATTATTGATGTCAGGCTGATTGGTATGTAGTTTCCTGGATCTGTGTTGTTGTTGTTGTTGTTGTTGTTGTTGTTGTTGTTGTTGTTGTTTTTAAGATGGGAACCATATCAGTTCTTTTCTTCTCATCTAGTATTTACCCAGTGCTCTAGGACTATGGGTGACATGATAGCAGTGTTCCAATATCTAACAGGCTGCCACAAAGAAGAGAGGGCCAACATATTCTCTGAAGCATCTGGAGGCAGAAAAAGAAGCAATGGATAGAAACTAATCAAGGAGAGAAGCAACCTAGAACTAAGGATTTCTTGGCAGTTAGAACAATTAATTAGTGGAATGATTTGCCTCCAGAAGTTGGGGGTGCTCCAATACCAGAGGTTTTAAGAAGAGTTTGGACAGCTACTTGTCTGAAACAGTACAGGGTGAGGGTGGAGGCTCAGTCTCTGAGCTGGTATCCTGCTGGAGCAGGGATGGGACTAGAAGATCTTCAAGATCCCTTCCAACTTTGTTATTATGAATCTCAAATTCCTTCTGAATTGATAATTCTGTTTGGATTGAGGGCTCACTCATAATGTTGACACATAGAGTAATGGGGAACCCTGATAGAAATGTCTGATGAATCAACTTGAATAAGAAGGCTGTGGAAGAGGAAGCTCTCCAGCAGTAATTTGGCAGAATTGCAAATAATGTGGCCTTGGGGTAGGTGTTGGAAGGAGAAGTAAGTAAGCTGATTACAGCTGCCAAACAGCAGGTGTTTTTCTGAAGGAATGACTGGTACAAAAGAGAGGAAAGGAAATAGAGAGGCCCTGAAAAACAAAACAAAATATAAAAAAGGTGCAAGAGCTCTACATGCTGGACATTATTAGAAAAAGAAATCTCAGAGACAGAGAGAACTGAAGTCAGAGCAGGCTTAAAATTGAAACATTGATACATACTATCAATAGAGCTTAATATATTTATTTATTTAAAACATTTTTACAGCTTCCCATCTTATAACCATCTCTGGGTGGCTCAATATAGTTAATAATAATATATTGTAATACTAATTATCATAGTAATAGTATAGAGCAGGGGTGTCAAACTCACATCGTCATGACGTATTGGGACCTTTCCCCCATTGCTAAAAGAGGTGTGGGCGTGGCCAGCATATGACACATCCAACCCGAGGGTCACGATTTTGACAGCTGTGGTATAGAGGTAGCAGTAAAATAGAATAGAGGAAGTATTCACATATCACTTTTGTTTGTTTTTACAAAATAAAGCACCTTGCCAAGTCTTATAGTGAGACCAAAAAACCCCCCACCTCTCCAGGGTCTAGTATTTTTGCTTTTTTCTTGGATCAGTCTGATAGGGTTCAGTTTAAATAAGAACAATTGGCAATGGCATGGTGTTTACACATAATAGCTTTCTTTCTTTCACAGAATTCTGTAGGCAATATGCAAATCCTCTAGGACCATAGATAGGGAAACAGCATCAAAAGCCCTCCAGTATATATAAACCCCAAATTGATGACATTTAAAAAATATTTTATTTTCCTTCAGAAGTAAACAAGGAAAATACATACAGTACTAGGCTCTTTTTCCCCATGAGATGTTGAAAGTGTCTTGTTTAATTATTAATGTCTCTATGGCTGGTCTCTTTAAACTGGTAAGAATATCTGAACATATCCATTGCTTCATACCACTTCCCAAAATGTTCATGATCAAATCAGTAGATAGAGTAGCTATGTGAGCTCAAACTCACAGCATAGCAATTCTGTCCTTTAATCTACAGTCCACTTGCCAGAAGCTGATAAGCTGATTCAGCCATCGTCCTTGTCTCCCTACTGATGAAAGGCCGATTCCAAGATTCTGTTAATAGCAAAAGATTTTTAGGCCATGAATGAGAATAAAGTAAGTATGCAACCATTGTTAACAACTGGGAATGAAAAATGGAAGGCAAGAAATTCATAACACAGGGAAAGATGGAGAAAACAAATGCTATCTTGGAGTAGTACAGCCATTGCTATTTTAACTATCAGCAAGACAACTGATCAGATATCTCTAATATGGCATAAGCAAATAATGAATCCATCCATGCCTGTACTCAAGTCTTCACCTTTGAGACAATCATTGGGTATTCTTCCTGTCCTCTCATTTTTTTCCTATTGTCTCTCTAATCTGCCTAGGTTCCATGTTTTCGTCAGGAACAGCTAGATCATTCTGTTTGAAATGTGTTTCAATATTACTAGGTCGGGTTGGTAGTTAGGCTGTTGGTTTGAGAACTGAGCTTACAAATTTGGTTGCAAACAATTCATCACCATTTGAGGAGACATCATCAGTGTGTTTTGAGTTGTGCTTCCCTGCCAGAACACAGGTCCTTAAATACCTTTTTGTGACATGCAAAGTATGTTGTTTTTTTCAGATATTTTTGAGTCTGATCTTGGATTGTTTGATTGGCTGGCTGTTTTCTCAGTGATTGGTAGACTGGGTTGATGTTGATGTGTAAGTTTATTGACTTATTGGTGGGAAACCAGGCTTCAAGTAATTCTCTTTCTCTCCTTGATTTTGCCTGGGTTACAACTGTGGTCCCAGTTGGATCAAATTTGTGACCTTCTGAAAAACTGAACTACCATCAACAACCGAGTACAAAAGATGAAAAGTAAGAGGTCCACTACACAAAGAAAGTTATGAGAAGAAAGAAGCCTGATCACATGGACACTTCCAAAGAACTACGCTTATAATAAATACAAATAATTTGTATTTATTAAAGTAATAAGAGTGTGAACTTCCTGCTCATCTAGAAGTGTCCAATAAAACACTTATAGGGAGCTCCATCTAGCTTCCCCTATCCTGGGCATTATGTATGTATGTATGTATGTATGTATGTATGTATGTATGTATGTATGTTTTGGCTTTCAAAATTCTGCAGCCATTTTGGCTATTACTAAGAGTTCTGAGAATTAAGTCCCATATATGGAGGGAGTCAAGTCAGGAAGGCACCAAGTATTGGAATTTGAGAGCAATTTATATGATATGGAAATGTTTGCATATCATTAATTAAGTGCATGATTCTAAGAAACAGCACATAACAAAAATACAGGCCTGTATTCCATTATCAATTAAGATGAATATTAATTGTTTCCTTCAGATGATTTATCCTATTAATTTTGTCCATTTTTTTCTGCCTACAAAATCAGCAGGTGAAAGTCATACACAAATCTGTAAAGTACTTAAAAAACAACTATACACAAGTTCCTACATCTATACTATCAAAAGAAAGCCTTCTTTAGTTCAATAGAGATTACCCTCAGTTATATGATTGTGATATATTACCCCAGTTATATGATTGCAGTGGCCTAGTGGTTAAGAGGCTGGGTTTGTTGACTGGAAGGTTGGTAATTCAAGACTCAAGTACTGTGTGATGGGTGAACTCTTGCCCCAGCTTCTGCCAACCCAGCAGTTAGAAAGCAAATAGATAACAGTGTTCCATGCCCCTCAGCCTATAATCCTGCTAGCCACATGACCATAGAAGCATCCTCAAACAGTGCTGCCTGCCTTGGTTAGCAAATGGCTATAAGCACTGCCGCCTAGAATCAGACACAACTGGATGTGGAAAACCTTTACGTTACTTTTATATGATTGTAGTCTTTTTGTTTGGACCTATGCATACATAATCAGAAGGGCTTACTTCCTAGTAGCTATGCATAAGATTATTTTGTTATTTATAAATATATAAATACATTTTTTAAAAAATAATATCTTATCAGGACAGAATAGTGGACTATTGATATTACTTTAAAATGATCTTGCAATGACTTTGGTATTGTCCTTTGTCGTCAACTCCAAGCTATTGAAAAAAGAAAATTATAGGAATATCATAAGGGGAAAAAAATATTTTTCCGGTCCACTCCAATGCTTCAAAGTTGAATTCAGTGTTGATGTCTACAAGAAGATCATTCAAAATCATCTTGGTAGTATGCTCATTCTAAAAAGATCAGTGCATATTTGTAACTCATTTTTCTCATTATTTGCATACATTTGTTGCCTGATTAGAAACCAACCAAGCGAGACTCACCAAAATTTGATTTTTTTTTCTTACACTGGCTTTGGGGAATGTTCATAGTTCTGAAGAAAAGACAATGGAAGTTCTACAACAGAATAAGTCACAGAAGCCAATGAGAGGTGTAGATAATGGCAATAATTTCCCATTAACTGCAGGGACCACCTAATAGAAAAACTCATTACTTTAATGATGCTATAAATAAATAATTGTTCTCTCTGGAAATTTTGTGGGATTCATTAGTTATATACCTTTTGACCTCTCCATGTGGGTTGCCCACCCTCTAGGTCATTATCCTGAAATAGGACATATTTTAATTAGTCCATTACATTTGTTAGCATTTCATCCCTTATTTCTTGATTAAATGAGAAATAATGAATGTTGGCTTTTATTTTTATCAGATCGTGGCTTTCATTTTTATGGGAAGATTACCATTTTAGGTGGTAAAGGAAAGCACTCTAGGAAACATCAGATGTACTTTTAATGGTACGGTATTATGCAGAATTTCATTTTCAAAAGTGTTTAATATGCAGCAACCATGTCTCCCTTTGAACCTTACACACCACTGCTTCTGTTACCAAATGATTTAAAAAAGCAAAAAAAAAAATATTTGTATTGGGTTTAATGTTTGAAGTGAATCACAAATGCATATTTACAGGATTCTATAGAAGCAAAAAGGAAGAAAATTTCTAAATGAGAATGGTAGGATTTTGAATTGAAAGAAGGTCGGTTAGTTTCTCCTTTATCTTACCACACTCCTCAAAGTGAAATGTCCTATCTTGTGAAAAAGAATAATGCTCCTGGCACAAATACTTCTGAATAGAGAACTGATCAAGGCCTGTGAAATACAGAAATGAATGAGGCAGTGATATCCATTTCCCTTTTGCTACTTATTTCTGGCTCTTGAAGTTTTGAATAAGACATAAGGCAAGATGAGAGAATTTCTGAAGTGAAAGTTAAAAAAGAAGTTTATAAACTAAGAAATTAAGATGAGAAAAAGTACAGTTGTCATTGTTGGAAAGAATTTCTTTGTAAAAATGAATGTTTTAGTTTGAATGTCCTTATAGCAATTTAAAGAACTGCTGAACTATTTAAACAATGACAAAAAGATATACCCAGATTTACATGTCAGGTGAAAAAAACATGGGCTAAATATAAGATCCTCTAAAATGCAAAGAAAAAAAGAGAAGGACTGTGATTATCTGACTATATTTTGTTGCCTGCTGTTTGGTTGGATGAAGGGATGATTGTTGATGATGGAATGCTGTTGTTAAGAAAAAAGACACATTTAGATTTAGAAGATCATGGTCTCAGGTTTGAGTGGCATGGTTGCTTATAATATGATAAAGTACAACAAATGTAGATTTTATAAGTCTTTGTATCAGGAATGCCATACTATGAATATGGAATAGAGATATAAATCCAGGCTATTCATGAAAATGCCTTTGTTGGCCTCAGCTCAAGAAGCACTTTGTAGAAAAGTCAAATGGTTAACATATAAAGAGTTCCTAACGCAGGGAAATGGAGAGTTTAAGATGAAATTAAGAGCACAATTGACTACAGAGGAATTGGTTTTCTATGGTTCTCAAATGCACAATTGAGAAAAAAATTTCAATAGAGATAAAAATACCAGTAATAGAATGTGATAAAATGGAATTAAAAATGAATTATGTACCAATGATGAACATGTGGTTATTGAAATACATCCAATGTTGGGAAAAAATGAAATAGAGGAAGAGCAAATTAAATAATATATGTTAAAATGGCTCCATGTTTTCCCACTATCAGGGGTGCCCGTGGGGGGTGGAAGAAAATCAAGATGGTGGCCACAAGGGTGAGATCAAAGATCTATCTGTTTTTTTTTTATGTGCAATGACCACCGTGACTTTTTTTTTTTACTGTGAAACTCTTTTTATTGTGTTTTGTGTGGCTTTTATTCTGCCCACACTTTATCTATTTCCCTTTGCTTTTGTTTATTTTTACACTTTTAAAATTAGTAGCTGACTCTGCTCAGTGGGATTTATTCCCAGATAAACATGTATACGGTTATAACCCAATCTGTTATTTGTTAACTTTCTTGTATTTAAAATATTTCTTTCTTTGTATTTTTATATTTCATTTAGTTCAGTGCATTATATTTTTATATAAATTCCCATGTAGCTTCATACATTTTTCTTTTCTAAATATAGAAACAAGTATTTAGAAGTGTAAGAAAAAAATTGTATAAGATGTTTTACAGGTGGCATCTACCCCCAATGAGAATTGCAAGAATGTCCATGAATAAATCAGAAAAATGTTGGAAATGTCATCAGATACCAGGCTCATATTACCACATGTGATCAACTTGCATTGGAGCTAAAAGATACTGGACTAAAATTCACACGTGGTTGGAGAAAATGATACACAAACACATAGACTTTAAACCAGAGGTCTTTTTATTGGGAATTATACCAGAAATCTAAAACAAAGACTTAAAATATCTGATTGTAAACGTGCTAACAGCAGCCAGATTCGTATTTGCAAAAAACTGGAAAAATGAAACAATACCAAAACAGGAAGAAGTTATTCAAAAAATAATGGACTGTGCTGAAATGAGTAAATTTGGTGTGTACCAAAGACCTGTGGGTAGCCAGGACAGACTGAGGCGGAGACAGGAATAAAGGCTAACAAGTTTATTCCCTCAAAAGAACAAGCTAACAGTTCAGAACCGGCTTAGAACCAGAATGCCGCCGCTGCTCGTTGGACAGCTCCCTATTTATGCAGGAGCTGTCAAACGATCAGCCAATCAGATGTCGAATCGCTTCCTGCTTAAACTCCTTGTTTTGGCGGCTGCGCAGAACATAACACCCCTCTCTTCTAAGTTCGCGCAAGCGTAGTCTTGCAAGTACGCTGGCCGCCGCCTGATTCGGCTGGATGCCCGGAGCCCTTCTGCCCTGCTTGGAGGCCCTGGTTGCTCGTCCTCGGCCGAGGACTCTGCGCCGGAGGATGGTGATTGCCCGGGTCGCCGAGGAAGACCGCAGGAGGGTGCTGGCCCACCAGGTAAGTCGCCGCTTCGGTTTGGCGCGCTGGCTGCCTGCTCGACGTCGGCCTCCTCGTTGCTGGGTTCCCCGTCGCTGGTCGCCGCTGCTGTTGGGCTCGCTGGGCTGGTTGGTGACTGCTGGCAAGGTTGCCCTGGGTGCCTGCTCCGCAACTGGTCGCAGTGACGTTTCCACGTTCTGCTGTCGAGGAGCCTGACCCTGTAGGAGCAGGGCCCAGTCTGATCAGTTACTATGCCCGGTAGCCACAAGGGATGCCCCCCATAATTACGGGCATACACTGCTTCCCCTTGTGCGAAAGATCTCGTCCCTCCCTGAGAATCCAAAGGCTTTGGGGTAGAGTATGCAGGGTGCAACCGGTCAAGGGTCGTTCTTAGCCGCCGTCCCATAAGGAGCTCGGCTGGGCTGGTGTTGGATTCTGGGGATGGCGTGGAGCGGTGAGCCAACAAGAAGGCATCAATGCGTTCTAGCCAGGGCAGGTGATCCATTTTGGAAAGGGCCTCCTTGACGGACCGCACAGCGCGCTCCGCCAAGCCATTACTAGAGGGGTGAAAGGGAGACGTCAGGGCATGCCGGATGCCCTGGGAAGCTAAGAAGGCCTCAAATTTGGCAGCTGTCAGTTGTGGTCCGTTATCGGACACCAACACGTCGGGTAGCCCATGGGTGGCAAAGACGTGGCGGAGGGTGGCAATAAGCGCGTCCGCCGTAGTGGAGGACATGTGGATCGCCTCGACCCACTTCGAGAAGGCATCCACGATAATCAAGAGCATGCGGCCCTGAATAGGGCCTGCGAAATCAATGTGTATTCGCGACCAGGGAGAGGATGGTGGCTCCCACGTCCGGGGCTCGGCTCTGGGCGGTAAGGCTTGGGCGCCCTGGCATTTTGGGCACCCGGCAACATGGGCGGCTATGTCCTGGTCCAGCTTGGGCCACCAGACATAACTTCTGCCCAGGGCTTTCATTCGGACAATGCCGGGGTGTGCCAGGTGAAGCTGTTGCAGGACGGTAGTCCTCAGTGAGGCCGGCACCACGACGCGGTGGCCCCACAGCAAACAGCCGCGCTGAACGGAGAGTTCCGCCAGCCGTGATTTGAAAGGAAGGAAAACAGGATCTACGGGGTCCTTGGGCCACCCTCGCCTAACCCAATCTAGTGCCCGGGATATTACCTGATCCCTTGCGGACGACCGGGCGATGTCGGCGGCAGAAATTGGAAGGTTGAGGTCGTCAATGAGGAAAACGGGGGCGGCAGCAGTAGGGTCTTCAGGAGCGTCTGGCAAAGGGCAACGGCTGAGGGCATCGGCGTGAGCGATCTGTTTCCCTGGTCGGTGCAGTAGCAGGTAGTCGTAGGAGGCGAGGAACACAGACCATCGTGTCATTCGGGGAGACAGCACCTGCGGGGCCGGGCGGTCGCCGGCAAGCAACCCCAGTAAAGGCTTGTGGTCAGTGACAATTTGGAAGGGGCGGCCGTACAAATAATGATGGAAACGCCGCACCCCGGCCACAATAGCGAGGGCCTCTTTATCAATTTGTGCGTAGTTGCGCTCAGAAGCAGAGAGAGTGCGGGAAAAATAGGCAACCGGCACCTCTGCTCCACTAGGCAACTGGTGTGACAGGACGGCGCCCACCCCGTAGGGTGAAGCGTCGCAGGCGAGCACTAAAGGCAAGTGCTCGCTGTATTGAACAAGGACGTCGTTGGAGATCAGGAGATGTTTCACAGCCCTAAACGCGGATGCCTCCCGCCGGCCCCAGACCCAGGCAGCCCCCGAGTCTAGGAGACGGTGGAGTGGCTCCGCGACAGAGGCTTTATGCGGCAGGAAGACCGCATAGAAATTGAGTAGGCCTAAAAAGGCCTGTAATTCAGCTCTATTAGTAGGTGCAGGGGCCTCAAGGATGGCTTTGGTCTTGGCAGCAGTGGGGTGGATGCCATTGCCATCAATGAGAAACCCCAGGAACTCTATCTGGGACACCGCAACCTGGCATTTGTCTCTCTTAACCTTCAGGCCCACTTTTTGGAATTTTTGGAGAACCATGCGCAACCGGGCCATGAGTTCATCCATGGTGGTGGCTGACACAAGGACGTCGTCAAAATAGTGGACGACGCCTTGGAGTCCTTGGAGCAACCGCTCCATCAAGCTTTGGAAAAGTCCAGGGGCGATGCTCACCCCAAACTGCAATCTGCGGCAACGGAATGCGCCCCGGTGCGTGATGATTGTCTGTGCCTCAGCTGCTTCGTCGTCCACGACCAGTTGTTGATACGCCTGTGCAAGGTCGAGTTTTGCAAAAATTGACCCCTCACCCAGAGTGTGTAGGAGGTGCTGGACCACTGGCACTGGGTACGCATTGGAAGGCAGGGCACGGTTGATCGAGCAGCGGTAGTCTGCGCAGATCCTCACGCTGCCGTCCGGCTTAATCGGCAGCACGATGGGTGTTTCCCATCGTGCATGATCCACTGGCTCGAGGACGCCCTGAGCTACGAGTTTGTCCAGCTCGGCGTCCACCTTCGGCTTGAGTGCAATCGGAACTCGGCGTGGCTTCATTCGCACTGGTTGCACTGATGGGTCGAGGTTGAAAGAAACAGGCATTCCTGTGTATTTGCCTAAGGTGCCATCGAAGACAGCTGGGAATTCGTTGACCAAGCAGTCGAGTGCAGTTGCGCCGAGGTGGTGGATTCCGCTGACTTGCAGACCTAGGGACTGGAACCAGTCGAGACCTAGAAGGCTGGGCAGTCGTCCCTCGACTATGATGAGGGGTAGCCGGCCGTCAAACCCCTTGAACTGCACTCTGACTTTCCGGGTGCCAATTACTGGAATCAGGTTACCCTGATAGTCCCTTAATGTTAAATGACAGTCTTGTAATTGGCGTTTGGACAGCTGAGGCAAGAGACGTTTTATTGTGCTCCAAGACACTATGGACGTTGCGGAACCGGTGTCGAGCTCCATCTCACAGGGCTTCCCTTCTATCGTCACAGTTAGTTGAATCTTCTTTTGCAGAAGGTGGCAAGAGAGGTCGTGGTTAGAGTTGCGGAGGATTGCATGGCAGTCCGTTCTAGCTTTCTTGGTTCGATATGGCCGAGACCCCTCGGTTTGGGACTCTGGAGAGGACATGGGCTGCGCTGCCCAGCACACCCGAGCGATGTGGCCCTTTCGTCCACACCGCTGGCAGAGGGCTTGTCTAAATCTGCACTCAGCTCTTTCGTGATTGCCTCCGCAACCACTACATGCAGATTTAGAGTTGCCCTTCCGCCGATGCCAGCTCTTCCTGTTCGCCTCCTCAAGGCGGTTAATGTCCTCATCCTGGGCTTCCGCATCGGAATCTTCACTTTCTGAGTCTGGTGAACCGGCCACAGTGTTGAAAGCGTTGGCAGCCTGCGTGGAAGTGGCAGACCGGGCTTTTGCGATGGTAGCTAGGGAAGCCTCAGCCATCTCGGACGCCCGAACTTCATCAAGAGCGGTTTGAAACGAAAGATCTGTTCTAGTCAGTAACCGCTTTTGAAGCTTGAGGTCTCGGATGCCACACACTAGGCGGTCGAGGAGAGCTTCATCTAGGTCTCGGAACTCACAGTGCAGGGCGGCCGAGCGTAGTGCAGCAACGTAGGCGCTGACGGACTCCCCCTCAGCCTGGCTCCGCTGATGGAAGGCGTGCCTGCGGGCTATCTTGGACGGCGACGGGGCATAATGGCTTGTCAACTTTGACAGCAGCACGGGCCATGGAACGGCCTTAATAGGCTCCGGAGCGGTAAGAGCCCTGGCAGTATGAAAAACGTCTTTGCCACAGACGGACAGGAAAAATGCGCATTTCCGCTCGTCCGTCAACTCGGTTAGGTCGTGAGCGACCAAAAAACACTCGAACCGAGCCGTGTAAGACTCCCATGTCTCAGAGCCATAGCTAAATGGCGCGAAATTTAACGTGGCCATTCCTGTCAGAGCCAGCGACGTCTCGTCGCAATAGAATTAAGCGCGGTTCTAGTGACTCAGCGAGTGACTTCAGCAGTAAGTGACTTCAGCTTCTCGCACCTCAGTTTGGCAATCCCACCCTCGTCGCCAGTGGTGTGTACCAAAGACCTGTGGGTAGCCAGGACAGACTGAGGCGGAGACAGGAATAAAGGCTAACAAGTTTATTCCCTCAAAAGAACAAGCTAACAGTTCAGAACCGGCTTAGAACCAGAATGCCGCCGCTGCTCGTTGGACAGCTCCCTATTTATGCAGGAGCTGTCAAACGATCAGCCAATCAGATGTCGAATCGCTTCCCGCTTAAACTCCTTGTTTTGGCGGCTGCGAAGAACATAACAAAATTGACATTTGAAATTAGAGAACAAGAAGACGAGCAATTTTATAAGATCTGGGACTTATTTTATCAGTGGCTGGGGGAAAAAACTTGGAAATGAAAAATGTTTTACTCATGTTTCAACTAAAGGAGTTAAATGATAACACAATTATGCTGTGAAATAGATTAACAACGATACAATGAAAAACTGATATATCTATGAATTGAATACTTTAGAATTTTTTGTTTTAAAATGGATAAGGATAACAATGATTTTATGTATACTTGATAGAGAATTGGTGATATAATGTATAACCCTAAGAATATATTACAAAAATATCTTGTTGTTGATAAATAATTTTAATAAGGGAATAATTAAAAATTGGTATATATATGTAGTGGCTATTTAGAACATTTTGTTGAAAAATGAAGGAATAAGATTTCTGTTTGAATGTATGATGTACAAGGACAATAATGAACATAAGCATACCCGATTGGTGGAATTATGCATAATTGAATATAGTGACATACAAATATAAATCGTTGGTAATTTTTTTTTTTCATATTGGAATTTGTTATTATATAAAGGTATACTGTTATCATATAGACAATTAAGAATGTAAGGGAATTAGTTTTATTGGGAAAAAAACAATAATACTAATTGTAATTGAACATATACTGTACAATGAAAGTGAGGTATTTAGTTATACTAGATGAAAAATCTGTGATGGTAAATGTTATTCGAGAATATGGATGTAACAACACTTGTAACCAAACGACATGCTGTATGTGATGATGGGTTTTTTTTGTTTTTCTTTTGTTGTGTGTGTGTGTGTGTTGTTTGTTTAATAAAAATAAAAATTTATATTAAAAAAAGTGTAAGAAAAAAAATATCATCAATGTTTTTATATTACATTTAAATACTTCTAGTTTTAATTTCAGGACCTGTGGCCAGCCTAATGTCAGAAACTAGAACTAACATTACAAGTACTTGAATATAATACAAAGACATCAATGAGACTTTTAAAAAACTACCGTTGCACATCCTCTGCTTATGTTTATATAAAAGAGGTTTCTTCCATCAAGAGAACAAATGCCACTTACAAAGTAAGACCTTTTTCACCCTTTGCTCTCTCCAATATTTCTCCAATCTGGTTCAGAAATTGTATTTGGGTATTTAGCCTATAAAAAAAATGGGGCATATGGAGGAAACCCCAGGAGACCTGAGAAAGGGAAATGTTAATTCTATGAGAAGCTCACTAACAGGATAGTGGCTAGATTGGAAAGTATTACAGCTTTCTCTAACCATCATCTCATTTTCTATTAGCTTTTATTATTCTCAAATAATGAAACAAAAATGGCAATCTGCAGCCTTAAGAATAATACAGTATGCTTTTGCTCATTTTTTTTCAGCATACTTCCTTGAATTCCTACATAAATTAAATTTAAAAAAAGGGGAAAAAAGAATTTAAAAGGAAGAAAAATTAGGAGAGGGAAGATGCAAAAAAAAACCCAAAAATAAAGAAAAGAATAACTTCCAACTTTCTTCTGTGTAGTTATATATTTAACTAACATTCATTAGCCTTTTGTGAAAATTCAATAAAACACATTTCTTATAATCATAAACAATTTTAAAAATCAAAACCCAAAATTAAAATAGCATTTATTTTGGTTTCAAACAAATATTCCCCCAAAAATTGTTTCCACATAGAAACAAAGGTAAACAAAGTTTTTTCTTTCATTTCACAATCTCAGCCAGTTCCATTAACTTCACCAGCCACTATGGGAATCTGTAAGTCTTCTCATCTCTATGCATACAAGAATTTTGCTGATATTACCAAATTTAAAAACAAAAGCCCATGTTTTTTCTTCATCTGAAATGGTATAGGGTTTCCAGCTCAAACAGGGGGTTGGACTAGAAGTTCTCTAAGGTTCCTTCAAACTCTGTTATTTTGTTAATCCTATATATCCTTTGCATCAGCTCTACCCACTATGCTGGCCCACAAGAGATCATTTTGTATGGAATAAGGACCTCAACAGAAAAAAAATGTTCCTATCCTGTATCTGTCAGACTGGATATAGCAATGGGGCCAGAGATCCAAACGATGCCTTTAACTTCAAAGGCAAGATTTGAAAAATGGAAAAGATAAAAAGCAACCTAAAACAGTTTAGCTATTCTGTAATGATTCAAAAGGTCCCTTCTGGTTCAAACATCAGCATAGAATTTCACATGATTTGAAAAATGGATGGGGTGTGTTGCGGGTGGCAGGTTCCTTCTGCAAATTGTGCATGCAGTTTGTGAGCAAGTAAGGGGCAGATAAATGCACATGCTTTACAAAGTTAACACTCCAAATTAAAACTGATTGGCAGCCAATGCTTTTATATCAAAGCCAAGGTAATGACTTGAAGATTATGACACTCAGCTTCAGTAGTTTCTAACAAAGTGAAGAAATAATGATTCTGGCATTTGGAAGGGGCAGTTTGCGTGTCTGCGTATTTGGAAGTGTTTAGCATTTTTTGTGTTAACAAAGATAAAAGATTTGTTTATTTTTCAAAATTCTTGATTGTACGATGATCAATAGGCTGTACAGATGGAACGGTTTGCTTCTAATAGCTGTACCTAAATTTTCATGTCCTGAAACAGGGGGGAAACTAATGGGCTTTCTCAAAACATACAGGGAGCCTGGGTAAAAAAAAAATCTTGAGCAAATGCTAATATGACAGATGGAAAAACATAATTCCCCCCACTTAAATAACTCAATTGTCGTTGGCCAAGATGAATTGATTCTCCTCACATCCAAAATGGCATGTCTCCTACCTGCAATAGAATATGGAATATTATTTGATACAATTTTTTTAATTGGCTACAATGGACTTATATTTTCTATGAATTTTTATGGATTTTGAATGTTGTAATAGACATTGCAATCTGGGCTTAGGTACTAACTTGTTGTTGTTGTTGTTAGTTGTGAAGTCATGTCTGAGGCATCGTGACCCCGTGGATAATGTTCTTCCAGGCCTTCCTGTCCTCTTCCATCCCCTGGAGTCCATTTAAGCTCATGCCTACTGCTGCAGTGACTCCATCCAACCACCTCATTCTCTGACTTTTCCTTCTTTTGCCCTCAATCTTTCCCATCATTACGCTCCTCCACAGTGAGTCCTTCTTTCTCATTAGGTGGCCAAAGTATTTGAGTTTCATCTTCAGGATCTGCTAACTTACCTGGCTTAAAATAACCTAGGTCCGTGATGGCGAACCTATGGCACATGTGCCACAGGTGCATGTGAAGCAATTTGTCAGGGCACACATGGTGTTGCCCTGTCAGGTGGCCAGCGCGCATGTGCGTGCTGGCCATCTGACTTCGGCCTTCTTTGGGGGCCATTTTTCACCCTCTGTAGCCTTCAGCGGCCTTCAGGAAGCTTCCATGAAGGGCAAAAACCAGCCCTACGAGCAAAGAGGAAGTGACTTTCAGTTTGTCCGTAGGTCCATTTTTTGCCCTCCAGAGCCTTCAGCGAAGCCTCCTGAAGGCTCTGCAGGTCAAAAATCGGACAAGCTGGAAGTCACCATTCTTGAACTTCCAGTTTCCCTGTAGATCCATTTTTTGCCATCCAGAGGCTTCAGGGAAGCTCCTGAGGCCTCCGGAGGGCATCTGGGGGGGGGAGACTGTTTTCACCCTCCCCAGGCTCCTAGAAAGCGTCTGGAACCTGGGGAGGGTGAAAAAAACCATGCCAAAAATGAGGGGGGGGGTTTGCTGGTCATGCGCATAACATTATGGGTATGGCACGACTACATATGACCCCCCTGTGCTCCCCCACTTTTGACACGGGAGCCAAAAAAGGTTAGCCATCACTGACCTAGGTGGTGTTTCTTAACTTTGGATGCTTGAAGATGTGTGGACTTGAACTCCCAGAATTCCCCAGCCAGTAAAGCTTTATTAAGACTGGTAATAATTTGCTAGACAGTAACTTGTCTGAAATGGTATAGGTCAGTGCTGGTGAACCTATGGCACACATGTCACAGGTGGCATTTGGAGCCATCTCTGCAGGCACACAAGCTGTTGCCTAGGTCAGCTCCACTGTGCATATGTGTGTCTCCCCCACTGGCCAGCTGATTTTTTGGTCTCTGCTGGGAGATGTGCATGTCTACGTGGGAGTGGCGGTCATGCACGCATGCCTGTGGGGGTGAGGGATGTGGTGCACCTTGTTTGTGGTTCCAGGAGGCTTTAGGTAAGCCTGCTAGCACCAAAATGAGGGTCAGGGGTGTGCAGCGTGCAGCCCCATGCCCTGTTTTTGATCCCAGGAGGTTTAAGGAAGGCCTGCTAGCACCAAAACGAGGGTTGCACACATATGCACAGGGGTGGAGGAGCCAGGGAGGTTGCACATGCATGCATGGGGTGGGGCCTGTGGGTGGGTATTAGATTATGGGTGTTGGTATGCACACACACACAATTGGCACCAGAGGAAAAAAGGTTTGCTATCACTGGTATAGGTTCTGCTTGAGCAGGAGATTTGGCTAGAAGACCTTCAAGGTCTCTTCCAGTTCTTTTCAGAATAAATTGAAATTAAAGAAGAGGGACTATCAGTTATGGCATTTTCCTTGCCAGTTTCCTTCTGACGAAACACCCTTTTCTACACAACCATCAGTTAAGGAGTCTTGTAGGGTTAATGTTTCATTGACAGTGTTGAGAATCAACCTGGAGAAAGGGGCTGTGTTGCCCACCCACCCACCCACCCCAAAAGAAAAAGAAAGCAAGTCTTTGTGAAGCATCCTAATGTATTATGACAAAGGGCAGAAGTCTACTGATTTACAACATCAGTAAATTTATAGACATAATTTCCAATCAGAACTGCAGCAAACTGATTTACATTAGAATCGGTGGAAGG
Source organism: Thamnophis sirtalis (assembly GCF_051295495.1). Lineage (NCBI taxonomy): Eukaryota > Metazoa > Chordata > Lepidosauria > Squamata > Natricidae > Thamnophis > Thamnophis sirtalis. Next base: position 55,713,768 of record NW_028261386.1, on the reverse strand, counting down.
GATTGTACAGTTTTAATAATGGGAATCATTCACTATCTGGCTAAATTCTGAAAGGTATTTGCATCATAAATTCTATTTGAAGAGTTTCCTTCCCTTTTTCTTCAAATAACATCAGTTTGATCTTCTGATATTATGCCTGATCAAAGGACTTCTTTTTTTGATCTGGACTGAAAGCCTATTCCCTTAAAAAAAATCTTTCTTTTTGTATATATTGTGCAGACTAATTTCAGATCCAACAGCACTTTAAATGCTATCTGTTCCTTAAGACCATTATTTTACTGTTCTTGTCTTAATTCTGTCTCTTACATTCTAAGTCATTATTCAGGTATTTCACAGAAGATTGATTTGAGTATTAGGGGATCATTTACTTTTCCATTACCACAGACATCTTTGGTTATAAATTCTGACTGCTAGGAGAAAATGTACATATCATTTGTGTCAGCATTTGTGGAAGGTCTGTGCTGATATGATCAGCACAAGCTAGCCTTCTTCATTTCTTTGAACTAATCCTGTAGTTGTCTCCACAGAATAATAAGGAACTAAGCCAATCAATCTTTCCTGTGGCTTTCTGATGGGATTTGAGATAGATGAACCAGAACCAAAAAGTATTCCTTTCTTTAAATAGAAGGTGAAGTATCTTTCAAGCTGACACAGATTTCTGGTGACTCCATATGTACAACCAAGCAATTTCCTTGGCAGTGATATTGAAAAGATTTGGCATTGCCCTATTCCAATATGTTTCTTTATTGGTTTCTAGTGTAGCCTACACTCTTCGTTTTCCCACTGAAGTACTAACTAAGCCTGCTTAGCTTCCAAGCCCAGATAAAGTCAATTGGCAAACATATTTTTATCTTGAGGCAGCTGAGATGTGATTTGAGATAAGGGGGGCATTATTATCTTTTGCTTGACATGATCAGATCACTAACATATCAATGATATCCACAAGGGGTGGGGGAGGAACCATTAAGTTGATTCACCTGATGTATATACTTGGCTTCCAGAGACTACTTAGGCATTTCTCTGAAATTCTGGAGGGCAGTTGAATCAATTGCTTAGTCAACCTCTGGAATAGAGGGATGAACATGGCACAAAATAGGATTGCTCCCAAGTAGCCTCTTCCTGTCAACTGATTCCTGGTTTAACAAGGAGCTCCAGGCAGTGAATTCACAGAAGACATATTTGGAGTGGTGCTGGAAAGCAATAAAAAGCAAATATCCTTGAACAATGAACAAGCTGAAGCCCGAGCCCACACTGAGCCAGCCAATATGACAAAACATCAATATTTCTCTATACCATTCACATTTGTGGATTACTACCCAGCAACATTGTTTATAGCTACCCAAACTCTTCTTGGGAATGATGGACTAAAAAAATAAAATAACTGCAGGGCTGCTGCGGTGCATATGGAAAGCATCTGAAAGATAAAATCATGCATATTTGCTTAAAGTTAACTGAGATGACAAAGGAAATACGTATTTATTTTTTATTTATTCATATTTCTGCACAATATCCTGAAAGATTCCCTGGGATTGGGTTGACTTAATCCCAAGAAAATTAATAGGGTTTTGGTTTTTTTTTTGGTTTTTTGCAAGTCACACTCCACTTGATTGGTATACTTACTACAGCGTTCTAGTGGTTAGAATGCACTACTGCATTCTGTTTCTGCTGATTTCTGGCTCCTTGCAATTTGGCAGTTCGATTCTACCAGGCTCAAGGTTGACTCAGACTTCCAGCCTTCTGAGGTGGGTAAAATGAGGACACAAATTGTTGGGGGCATTATGCAGACTCTGTAAACCACTTAGGGCTGTAAAAGCAACTGTAAAGTGGTAAGACTAAGTGCTGAGGATATTGCTATTGCTACTGAGGGACATGAATTCAAACAGTGGCTATTGCTTGCTGGGGAGAAGGGCTGTTGTCATCTGCCTTGGAAGAAGAAGTGATGGACCTTACCCTCAAGAAGCCATCATTTTGATTCAGTTGTTGTAGATACTATCTCCAAGCTCTACTTTTCAGAAATAATTATATCAGTCTAAATATCTGGCAAATTGTGTGACCAACTCTAAACTTCCCAGAGTTGCTGGGAATCAGATGGCATACAAATTTATTTGTATGCCATCTGATTCCCAGCAACTCTGAAAAGTTTAGAGTTGTTAAAACAATAACAAAAACAGAACAGGGATAAGGAAAGCACAACCTCTTGCTAGACCTTTCAGCAGCCATTGATACAATGACTATTATATTCTTCTGGGCTGACTACAAGAGTTAACTTAGGGTTGTACCATAGTCCAGGGTTCACGTTTTTCCTGGTTCCAATAAGTAGAGGGAATAAAGAATCAAATCCTCGGGCACTCATGTGTGAGGCATGCAGGACTTGGCTCTTTCTCCCTTGCTATTTAATCTCATCATGAAACCCTTTGTATGATACTCAATTGTATAGTGCCATTATGGTAACTTGAATGTGAGATAAAATCCTTTCCCATTGCCTGGATTGTTAAAGTCTAGAATGGGAGAAATGGACATTCGAAGCCATTTGCTAAACTTCCAACAGTGTCCAGTGAAGACATAACTAGGCAGTAAAGTATCACTGTTAGCAGTTCCGGAAACTTCCCAATTCAGGAGAGTGATCCTAATGGAGTAGTCTAGAAACTTGCTTTTCTTTTTTATTGTCATGATCTCCCATAACAAACAGAAGTTCCTAGCTCAATTTTCAAATAACAATTTATAATATATTAGCACCTACAGTGCTAATATCTATTGGAAAAGAAAATGTGCTAACCATTTCCCACACTTTCATTTCATTGTCTGGACATAGCTGTGATTATTCACAGATTTACTTTCTTTTCTAACTGAAAAGCAGTAGTGGCGAAGTGCCCTTTATCGCTGTTATATTTTAGCAGTGGTTTTATATGACTAAAGTGGACAGTTGATAGTCATAAAAGGAAACACTGAAGATCTTGTTAATGATATGCCATTATTTTCTCCTCCTTTATGATGTGAAAAGAAAAAGAATCAGAAAATAAATCAGCCATTGCTATTTCTCTGCAGAAGTGACCGCCAGCTCTTCTCATTTTCCCTTAGCTTCTGACAAATGTATTAATTGGGAAGCAGTAAACTGAAGAAAGCTGAACAGATCTGTGACCAAGATGTAGTCTGCAAAGGATGAAATATGTCATATCTGGAAGGAAGTAGTGGAAAAAGAGACAAAGGGGGGAAAAAGACACTGCCAAACACAAATCTTTTTATCAGTTACTTTAAGACTCTAACTTTGCTTAGAGCAAGTTTAGACAGCATAGTGTTGGAGATGCCATTGGCAGTCTGGCTATGCCTGAATTCTTCATGTATTATTGTCATGTCAACAGTGGCAGGCATGTCTTATAAAATGGAACCTTCACTACCCTTGAGCAGTGACAAGTAAATTATAATTCAGGTCTGAAAGAGGTCTGAAAGAGAAAAAGAAATAGAAACAAAAGATGTAATACAAATTTGCCTTGCTATTCTCATGGCAGTGTTAATGTAAGGGAGACTCTTGCTAGAAATTTATATACTTGGCTAAAAATAATTATGCATATATTTACTAATAGCTTAATGAAAGACTAATTCATAAGATATTGGCCTGCTGCTTAGTTTTTGAATGATTCCTTTTTTTTGTTTTGCTATTGTATCATGACAATGATGGGAAATCCATGGCTAATATTGCTAAATTACAATTCCCAGGTTCCCTGACCATTAATCATGTTGTTTGGAAATGATGGCTATTAGAATTCAGCAACCTGTGGAGGACTGAATTACAAAGCTTTGTTTATAAAACTATTTATTATTAGTTTCTACATCTGCCCAGTCATTTCATCATGATCTCTATAATTGTTGCCAATTGAGGCCAGATTTAAGGTTGTGCCTATACCACATAGGTCTCTAAACAATTTGAGACCACAATATCTGACATTCCTGTCAGATTAGAATTAATTGTTCTTGAGATGAAAGATAGAAGTCATGCTTCTATCATTGATAAGAATAGTAGGGTATCATTTTGTGGTTATTCACATGGACACTGTCTCCCTGTTGGCGTCTGGAGTCTGGATTACTGTATTTTTCGGAGTATAAGATGCACTGGAGTATAAGACGCAGCAAGGTTTTGAAGAGGGAAAAAAAGTTTTTGCACTCTGCAAACCTCCCAAAAACAACCCATTTTTCACAAAAATGGGCCTGTCCACCCCCCAAAGGCATTAATAGCCTTTAGGAAGCTTGCAGAATGCTCTTGGGGGTAGGGGTGGGGGCACAAATGAGCAAAAAACAGCCAGTTTTTTACAAAAATGGGCGCATTTTTTGTAAAAAAAGGGGGCATGGGTAGCCTTTAGGAAGCTTATAAAGTACTCTTGGGGGCTGGGGGGGGTAAAATTAAGCAAAAAATGGGCTGTTTTTTGCTCATTTCTGCCCTCCCCAGCCCCCCAGGAGCTCTCTAAAAGCTTTCTAGAGGTTCTGCATGGCCATTTTGGTGAAGAAGGCGGGGTTTCAGGAGGCAAAAATGCAGTATTCAGAGTGTAAGACACACCCAGATTTTCACCCTCTCTTTTGAGGAAAAAAGGTGCATCTTATACTCCACAAAATATGGTTATTTCCACATTGGAATTCATGAGTCACAAAAATACATTTTTCTATTGCTAAATATGCATGTATTAGAAAAAGTACTAAAAGGATCATAGATATAGACATTCAACTAACAAGGTTTTCCACCAAGTTTTTTATATCAAAATTAAGCTATAAGAATACTAGTGCATACAGCATTCACCAAATCATCCAATGTAATCAATATTCTTGTCACAGGAACTGTTTTCTTAAATAGAAAGACTGTAAATAGTAGTTAAGAGAAGCTTTTTGAAAAGTTTGAAATATAACATCAAGTGTGTCAAATATCTCACAACTACGCCAAAAGTCTTATCCATGAATGAAATCACAATCACAGGCTTTCTGGCTGATGTTGACATATGGATCTACTGAAAGTGATATAGGCATTTTTTAAAGTTCTTGCTCTTCTTATATGTGATTTTATTTATTAGCACCCAATAATGAGAAGATGTCTTGTATTTTGTGAACTGCAGCGCATAAAAACTGGTCTGAAAAGATGCTACCTGATTCCCTTTGATTTTTGGCTATAATAGACGAGTGCCATGATGGCGAACCTATGGTATGCGTGTCACAGGTGGCACATGGAGCCATTTGTTAGGGCATGCAAGGTGTTGCCCTGTCAGCTGGAGGCATGCGAGGTGTTGCCCTGTCAGCCGGAGACTTCCTTGAAGACTCTGGAGAGCAAAAAAATGGCCCTACGGCCAAACTGGAAGTTCAGGAACAGAATTCCGGTTTGGGCGTAGGGCTGTTTTTCGCCCTCTGGAGCTTTCAGGAAGCTCCTGAAGTCTCCAGAGGCCTCTGGGGTGCGGGGGAGGCTGTTTTCACTCTCCCCAAGCTCCTAAAAAGCCTCTGGATCCTGGGGAGGGAAAAAAAGCCAAAAGCAGGGGGCACTGGTCGCATGTGCATGCGCACAGGGGGGTCTCCCATGCACATGCGTGCTGGGGTCACATGCATAGCATTATGGGTATGGGCATGCCTGTGCATGTTCCCCTGCATTCCCTCCATTTTTGGCACACAATAAAAAAAAAAGTTAGACATCACTGGATTAGTGTCTGTGTACAATGTACACATTAGCAACAATACGTTGTACTGGGCCTAGTTGCTCATAGGTAGATGATGCATCATTTTCAATTCAGGTAGTGCTCAACTTACAACTACTATTTGTTTATTCAAAGTTACAATGGCACTAAAGAAGTGACATCATCTTTTTTCACACTTTCAATTGTTGCAATAGCCACATGATCAAAATTCGGATGCTTGGCAACTGTATGATATTTATGATGGTTGCAAAGTCCTGGGGTTATGGGATCACATTAGCGGCCTTCTGCCCAGCAAAATCAAAGGAAAAGCCAGATTCACTTAACAACCATTTTTTCTAACAACTGCAGTGAATCACTTAATAACGATGGTAAGAAAAGTTTTTAAATGGGGTAAAACTCATTTAACACCCTGGCAACTAAATTCTATAGCTGAACTCTTGCAGTTTTCACAAAGAGCTTTCTGGAATTGCAAGAATTGGTTCTTAGTTTGCATAGGTCTCCTAGACCAGAAGAAACCACTGCTAGAGCACTAGTGAAAGCTGAACATAGAGTATGACTATCATCTAGGCCAGGGGTGTCAAACACAAGGCTCGTGATGTGGTCAGATCTGGCCCATGGGGCCATCCTGGAAAATGGAAGGGGCTGGCCTGTGGTGCTTTGGCCCAGTCTACTCTTGTCACTTTGGCCTGGTCTACCAATGTAAAGAGAAAACATTGGGCTAGCATGGGTTCAACCTGGTCTACCCAATATGAAGAGGAAGTATCAGGCCAGAATTGCTTTGGCCCAGTCTACACAGTGCGAAGAGGAAATATGCCAGCAATTTGGGGAGTGGTATCAAGCTTGTCACACCACCCAGTTGGCCATGCCCAGTGATTGGCATCAGGCTGGCCATGCTCACCCAGTTAGTCACACCCGCCTGGCCCCCCGAGCCCGGCCACCACAGCCCTGATGCAGCCCTCAATGAAATTGAGTTTGACATCCCTGATCTAAGCTGTCAAAATCTAAAGGAGCCATGAGATAGCAGTAAAAGCATACAGGAAACCCTTTGCTGCCACCCAATGGTCGCTTCAATTGTTGCAGCCCAGATCTCGTAATTCTAAGGTATACTTGTACTGAATCTACTGTGTTTATAGTGATAACGTCATATCAAGAACAATCCAACTTACTGTACTATTTCTTTAGAGTAAATGCACAATTCATTCCCAAATCTGCCTCATTTACAGACCCCAAGCCATCAATCTTCAGCCCCTCCATCTTGTCAAAACTCAACTGCAGAATATTGGCCACTGCACAAACTCATCCGTGAAATGTTTTGCTTCCTGCTGCTTAATTTCTAGTGATTATTTCTGATTATTTGTATTAGTTTATAAATCCAGCGGTGTAAGCCAAGAGAAAGTTGGAGGAGAACCTTTTGCAGAGAAAAGAGATGATCAATCTTGACACCACAGAGCAGATGGAAACAAGTGGTAATTGGCAGAGAGTAATGGATGGGAGAAGGATATAATAATCTAATATTATTGGTGATGTGTCTCCATGCTGGTACAATGGTCCCAGTGCGCTTCACAATGCACTAAAAAAGTAATATATAATCCTGAGGGTTCTACTCAGAAATCATTGAATTAAGAAAAGTACAATAGGAAGAATGAACATTTCTCACAGTAATGTAAAGCACAGAATGATATTCAAACACATTAGATTGCAGCTTTGTGAATAATAATTTTGGTTGAGAAATTTCCATTAAATATAGTAAGATTTGTATAAGGGATGCTGTAAATTTTACTTTGATAAACATTTTAAAGTGTTTTTTTTTCCTATCCTGTTTGCTGTGGATCATTATGCAAATAGGAGAACAGTTATTACAGTTATTACATTTCTCTGTTTTTACTCAAAAGTTGTATAAAGCAGAGAAAATTGAATGGTATAGCAATCTGCATTGTGTGGAAAAATAAAAATAATATTATATTTTATATTATGTTATATTATATATTATACAATATTTTTTTAAAAAAAATCAGATTGGGGTCATTTAATATTTTGGATGCAGGTCTCACTGTAAAGTAGATTTATTTCTCCATGGTTAGTGGACACTTTTACACTTGATCTCCGGCCCTTCTGACTCCTTAGAGCAGGGGTATCAAATTTAAGGCCTGCAGGCAGGATCCAGCCTGCAAAGAGCTTCGATCTGGCCCATAGGACCACACTGGAAACAGCAAAGGACTAGCCTGCAGTGCCAGCAAAAATGGAACTTGTAAGAACTGTGCACGAGGCCCTCCCAAGGTCCATTTTCACTGGCAGAGGGTTGCAGGAAATCGTAGCCAAAAATGGAGCTCGGGAGCCCATTTTCAGTAGCAAAGCACTTGGGCCACCACAGCTGCCTCTGACATGAGTGACATTGAGATGGCCACACTCACCCTGGCCACCCTCCTACCCAAGGTCAAACACAACCCTGATGCGGCCATCAATGAAATCGAGTTTGATATCCCTATCTTAGAGAATCTGAAACAATATCAGCCATTTGAGGTAGGCCAGACCAGGAAATTGATTCCATAAGTTTGATAGGAACTACATTTTTTCATAGACGATCTTGAGAGAATGACTGTTTTCCCTCCCCTCCCACTTATACTATAGGGATGCATGTTAGTGTGTATATAGTGTGTACAGCCAAACAGTAGGAATTCATTGCATGCTCTTGCAAAACAATCTTTGCAGAGTTTTCTATGTAGAAGCAATGACAGATTAGATCTTGGAAGTATCAACACTTCAGTCAGGGATGGTGAGGCCAATAGACTTAAAAGAGGTTGAGATGTGACTCCTCCTTAAAATATCTTTTCTGGATCTACTATATTTGATAAGTATCATTCCATCTCTAACCTTATCTTTTGGGGAAATGTTATTGAAGCTGCAACTGGAATACAATGACCAAGTACCCAAGAAAACTTTGATTATCTTGATTCTTTCCAGTCAGGATTCAGACTTTGATAGGACACTCTTATGGATTACTTTGTCATATCCTGGATGTGGGAATGATCTTTCCTGGTTCTGTTGAATTTCTAAAACAGAACTTGACAAGATGGTTTTTTGTTGTTGTTTATGCATCATGGCTTCTGGCATCTGTTATTTATTATTTATTTATTTTATTTATTTATTTATACAATTTATATGCCGCCAAATCCCGAAGGACTCCGGGCGGCTTACAAAAAAAGAGAAAATTATTTGTCAATGGGGTGACATTGTTCCCTATCGAAGCAGGCTAACAATTAATTGGTCTTTCTGGACATGGCTTTTGCTAGATGAACATCTGGAGGCCATTACTGGGAGGAGCTTCATCCCGCTGTATCCAAATACAATTGCACTTGGAATCTAAGAAGCTCAAAATAGTATCTTATGTTTATGTATGTGTATAAAAGAGAAAAAGAGAGGAGAAAAATAAAAATAATTTCTAGGGGATGCAGGTAGCTCACCATGATAAAGTAAGATGAACACAGTGTCTAGTGACTTTCTGAAAATAACTCATACCGTTCTGTTGCAAGCAGTATGAAAGTGCCTTGTCATTGTCTACTCTTAGTCTAGCGTACAGTTTTAATATATTCTAATTGATTTTTCTCATGCTTCCAAGAAAATAGTTGAAAAATGTTCCCTGCCAAAGGAAGATATGTTGGGAGGATACAGTTATTTATATAGATGCATTTGCAGCATGAGCTGAACCATAGATTAGTTGGCCCCATTTCAACCTACTGTAGTTCATGTGGTTTAAGATGGATTAAATTGGTAAAATTTACTAATTAAAATGATTATGCAAAGAAAGCCAAAGTCAAGGACAGAATGGAAAATTTGATTCCTTTTTATATGATTAGAGTTTCTTGCTAGAACAGGACAAAAATAGTTGTGCTGGATCACAAAGGTCTCCCTTTGCTTTTTGAGCTCATCTTGGTCAATGTGGGTCACACTGATTAAAAAAAAAAGTGGAGAAAGGAAATGTCTAACTTTCTATTTTAGTATTTGTTTAAGGCATTTATTAGAGGCATTCTCTGCCAAATGATACACAAAGGTATGTAAAGCAATGTAAAACAGCAATAGAAGCATCAATAAAGCATTAAACCCACTAAAGCGAGGCATTCTACAAGCGAAAAAGCAAGCTAGCAAAATTGCTACCCTGAATCATCAACAAACATCATATAGCACATCAAATTAAGAGCTATTAATATCATGAAAGGAAAAAAAAGACTAACACAAATCACATATCATATAACCATAAATTCTGAAGAACATTGTTTCCATAAGGCAGAAGCAGGTGGATAGTGCCCTATGGCCTTTCAATAGCAGATCAAGTCTCCACTGAAAATGTCTAAACTGAGAAATAAATTAAATTACACTAAATATCTTTCTCAGAAAGTAATATATCATGGATTGACCTTGTCATTCTAAGAAGAAAAAGAGAAACAAATGACAACACTTTCCATCATTGGGTGAAATAAATTGCATCCTTATATGCAGAACCCAGCTGGTTGCAATCAAATTAAGAGATAAACAAAGTGAAAAAGAGTTGAGAAACAAATAAAGGGATTGAAGTTTGAAGTAAACAATTAAATGGGTTGCCAGGAAGGGTGAGGACTTTAACCTGGGAGTGAAGAATCCGATTGAAAAGGTCTGTAACGAGTAGTCAGAATCAAAGGAAATAGGATCCTTTCAGATGCTAAGGTAAATAGAAAATTGGGGAACTGCCAGAGGACTGGAAAAGAGCTGATGTGGTTTCCATCTTCAAAAAAGGGAAAAAAATAGATCCAGGAAACCATATACCTATCAGCCTGACTTCAATACCAGGAAAGATTCTAGAAAAGATAATCAAGCAACAAATTAGTGAACATTTAGAAGTAAACAAAGTAGCCAAAAGCCAACATGGGTTTGCCAAAAACAGATCAAGCCAGACTAATTTTATTGCATTCTTTGACAAAGTGACAAAATTAGTGGACCAGAGGAATGCCATCGATATAGTTTACTTGGACTTCATTAAGGCATTTGATAAGGTAGACCATAACCTACTACTAGATAAAGTAGAAGAATGTGGGTTGGACAGCATCACCACCAGATGGATTTGTAACTGGCTGACCAACCACACTCAACGTGTAGCCCTCAATGGGACTGCATCTACATGGAGGGAAGTATGCAGTGGAGTACCCCAAGGCTATGTTTTAGGCCCACTACTCTTCAACATCTTCATCAATTATTTGGATGAGGGAATAAATGGGGAACTCATCAAATTTGCAGATGACACCAAGCTGGCAGGAATAGCCAACACTCCAGAAGACAGGAATAAGACACAGAAGGATCTTGACAAACTTGAACATTGGGAATTATCTAATAAAATGAAATTCAATGGTGAAAAGAGTAAGGTTCTACATTTAGGAAAGAAAAATGAAATGCACAGTATAGGTGGTACCTTGCGCAATAGTAGTAACCGTAAGAGGGATCTTGGAGTCCTAGTGGACAACTATTTAAATATGAGCCAGCCATGTGCAGCAGCTGCCAAAAAAGCTAACACGGTTCTAGGCTGCATAAACAGATGGATAGAATCAAGATCATATGAAGTGTTAATATCACTTTATAATGCCTTGGTAAGGCCACACTTGGAATACTGCATTCAGTTTTGGTCACCACGATGTAGAAGAGATGTGGAGCTTCTAGAAAGAGTGCAGAGAAGAGCAACAAAAATGATTAGGGGACTGGAGACTAAAACATATGAAGAATGGTTGCAGGAACTAGGTATGTCTAGTTTAATGAAAAGAAGGACTAGGAGGAGACCTGATAGCAGTGTTCCAATATCTCAGGGGTTGCCACAAAGAAGAGGGAGTCAAACTATTCTCCAAGGCACCTGAGTGTAGAACAAGAAGCAATAGGTGGAAACTAATCAAGGAGAGAAGCAATTTAGAACTGAGGAGAAATTTCCTGCCAGTTAGAACAATTAATCAGTGGAACAGCTTGCCTCCAGAAGTTGTGAATGCCCCAACACTGCAAGTCTTTAAGAAGATGTTGGATAGCCATTTGTCTGGAAAGGTATAGGGTTTCCTGCCTAGGCAGGGGGTTGGACTAGAGGATCTTCAAGGTCCCTTCCAACTCTGCTATTGTATTGTAGTGTAAATAGAGATGGAGATTAAAGAAGTGAAAAGAAGCTTTGGTTAGACAGCTTGGAGCAAGTAAAGAAAATCAATTAGCAGTATATTACTTCAGTTCTTGGGCTACTATTCCAGTTTTGATTGTTAAAGTAGATTGTTAGGTAAGCTCCCCGTTGGGAGAGCGAGCGCGTTCAGAGAAGCATTGTGAGAATGGTGTTGGAGAACACACAAACCAGCATACAGAGACACTGCAGTTTAAATAGGCTTTTACTTTCGTGGAAATAGAAGTATCAGAGTCCATCAAACAGTCCAAGCCATATACAGTTAATACAGTCAGTCATCAACGTCTTTCAGTTAAGGGATAATCCAAATAACATAGTCCATAATCATACAAACAGTCCGGTACACAAAGTTTGCTAGCAATTGCAAAATTTACAATAGCTCACGCTGATCACTATACGGCACTTCTAACAGCCAGCTTCCAAGCACTCAGATCAGATCAGCATCTAACAGTGATTCTGGCTCCATCTTATGGCTGATTGAGGAAACAGCAACCAATCACATTTACAGCATGATTTAAAGAAACAGGTACAGCATTGTTACATGATTTATATATTGCCAACCCAACCATTAGATTATATTCCTAACATTCTCCCCTTTGAGTAGGACAATATATAAATCTTACAATCTTAAGCCGTATTCATCGCAACAACATTTATGTTTTATATTACCTTGGGCCTTAGTAAAATGATCTGCAATGTTATGTTCAGACATGTAGTACTCCAGTGAAACTCATTTACCATTCACACTTTGCCTTACATTTAGATATCTTAGATCAGTGTGTTTTGACCTAGTTTTTACAGGAAGATTGAATGCCATCTGAATTGCTGCTTGATTGGCTTCATAAACAACAATAGGCTCTCGTATGTCAATCCCCATATCAAGTAGGAGTTGTTTATAACAAACCAAATCCGTACATAATAATGACAAACATGAGAATTCAGCCTCCATAGTTGATAGACTTAAATGTTTTTGTCTAATAGACCGCCATCCAATTAGTGCTTTTCCCAAGAATACAAGAAACCCTGATGTTGATTTCCGTGTAGACCAGGGGTGGGTTTCAACCGGTTCGCACAGGTCCCTGCGATCCGGTTGGTCGCCGAACCCGGAAGTAAGTAACTTCCGGGAATGGCGAAGCCCCCCCCCGCGCCCGCGCACGCCCGCACACCCGCGCCCGCTCCTTACCCGGTTTTTACGAATTCTGCGCTTCCACGCATGTGCAGAACGCATACAGCGCCTGCGCGATCCTCCAGGAGCAGCTGGAGCATCGCACAGATGCTAGTACGCATGCGCGCGCCACGTGCGTGCGCGAGGACGCCGCCGGCCTCGTTCCAACCGAACCGGTTGGAACGGGGCAAGAAACCCACCCCTGGTGTAGACACATCTGTAGCAAAACTTGCATCAGCATATGCAGTTAAGCTCAGATCAACCTTAGGTTCTAAATACAATGCAAAATGCATCGTTTACTTAAGATATCTTAATATCCTCTTAGCAGCTTGCCAGTGCCTTTCAGTAGGTTGAGAATTAAAGCTGGCTAATTGATTTGGACTATATGCTATATCAGGCCTTGACCAATTACTCAGATACAATAAGCTACCAATTAATGATTGATAAACACCTTTATCAAATACAGAGATTTGTACATCATTGTGGCTAAACTCTTGGCCCATTGGAGTTTTTGTCAGTTTAAACGTTCTGCGTAGCTGGTTAATCTTCTCAGGTTGTGAGATTTTGTATCCTTCCCTAGTTTTATCTATTTGTAAACCAAGATATTGCCTAATCTCACTGAGATGTTTTATACTGAACTGCATCTTTAACAGTTTTATAATCCTTATAGCTTCTTGCTTAGTTTTAGTGATTAATACTATGTCATCAGTGAACAATAGCAACAATGAAATCACATCATCACTTTCTTTCTTAACAAACATGGATCAGCCATGCCAGCTTTGAAACCTATTTTAGTTAACTCTTTAACTATACATTGATTCCATTCATATCCTGATTGCTTCAAGCCATAAAGATTCTTTTTCAACCTCCAGCAATCAGTTTTACTATCAGTTTTGATTCCTGCAGGCTTCTGTAAATATATAGTACGTTGCAACGGTGCATGAAGAAATGCTGTCTTTACATCTAAATGATTTACATTCTTAGCTGCCCACACTAATGCTGTATGTAACATTGTAGTCTTTAAACTAGGTGCAAAGACCTCATCATAGTCATTGGCTGACTGAACAAACCCTTGTGCAACTAACCTGGCTTTATGGGTTACAGTTCCATCTACAATATTTTTAATTTTGAAAATCCATTTACAACCAATGGCATGTTTACCTGGTGGTAACTTTACATTTTCATATACTAACTTTTGCAATGATTTTAATTCCTTTTCCATTGCACCTTTCCAAGCTTTCAGTTCCTCAGTTGAATATAGAGTTAATTCTTGGTAATTAGCAGGAACCTTATTTGCCTGACATGCTATAGATGCCTGATACATGTCAGGTGGTCTCGTTACACGAGTTGAACGTCTAGGTATTACAGGACTCACCAGTGGACTCTCCTATATAACCTGCTCTTGTTCTTCTGGTTCTTCCTGTAACTGTACTTCTTCTTAATTTCTTTAATTACTGGTTTTCCTACCTCATCATTAGGGACTACTTGGGTGTCGATAATTACATTATCATTTTTTTCTAATTTATTCCACCCCATGTGTTCTATAAACCTAGCACTAGCGCTACAGTAAACCTTAGCAATGCCTTTCTCCCAAAACCTAAATGATCTATGGTTAGCCTCATATCCTACAAAAAATAACTGTCGAGCTCTATGTTGCCCTTTCAGTCTCACTTGTGATGGTATATGTACCCATGCTGGGGCTCAGAATGCATGTAGGTAACTCAAATCTGGTTTTCTGCCATGCCACCTAGTGAATGGCAATTCACTGGTTGTTGTATTCACCACATTCTTTAAAACATGGTTACTACACTTCATAACTTCACCCCACAGTGTTTCTGGCAAACCTGAATCAGCTATCATAGTTCGAGCCATGGCCTGTAATGTTTGCCCCCTTCGTTCTACAAAGGAGTTATATTGTGGCCTATAAGGAGCAGAACGTTTGTGCTTGATTCCAGCTGTTTTTAACATTGTTTGGAATTTATAATTGGTAAACTCCATCCCATTATCAGTAACTACAGTAATAACCTTGGCTTTCATCTTTCTTTCCGAAAACCTCAGCC